>NW_019392935.1:489347-536847 GCF_000648675.2 Cimex lectularius | reverse complement strand
CCATCCACTTAGCCAAAGCAGGTGTTGCGCAAGCTAACATCCTTCGTCCCATTACCTTTTGTATACATTTCAGACATTCCTACCAATCGCGATACAGTATTTCGGCCAGCCTTTCTTCATGGACGCCCATTGGATTGAGAAATCTTGAACACCATCTTTCTACCAGATTTCCATTAAAAATTCGCACAATATTCTTATAGTTGAAAGTAACAGCAATAAGTTTTGCCCCTGATGTCTTCCAAACCAGGGAGGGTGAAGAGAATGGCAGAATTTTATCCCATTCAGGATTATCTCAATGGAAGAAGGGGAGAAATAGAATGACCTTCCCGTTCGCCAAATTTACCACACCTGGTTTATTTTTTTTCGGTGAGGAGGGGAGTATTTAATAGCGATCTTTCTGGGCGTAGGGAGTTCCAGGAGTAGACAAATACGTGTATCAAGATTATAAAATGAACAGGAAAAAAGAAGAGAAAAATCTAGCCGGTAAACAGGCAGAAGGTCACTGTTTTATCATGACTATAACAGGAATAATAGTTTTTTTAAATCAGAAATATATGTACTTTTGTCAAAACAAGGCAGTGAACCGTGCAGACCGTGGATAAGAGAAATTTGCCATTATTTGTAAATTACGGTTGTTCGATTCACAACTGCTGTTAAGTAATGATCAGGGAAAAGTTTCAACGCCTATCTCAAAGATTAGGATGCATTACAAGCCTCAACCCCTTGACTTAGTTAAGCATTCATTTCAAATATTTAAATTTTATATTTATTTTGTATAAAACACTTAAAACTGTATAGGTTATTCATAAAATTAATCACTTCTTTTGATATGTGATATTCGTTTATATATAAAGAGTAGGTCTGACTAGTTAGATAATACAGTCAATTTGGTTTATTATCATAAACAAATTTAAATATAGGAACTTTCATGTTTAATAGGAAAATTTTGATTATTTGCAATAATATGTGTAACTTGTGATGTGCCAGTATTTTTTTTCTACCTAATCCTGACAACGTGTGCTTTATTGGTTTTCATTGAAATTTTTTCCATATTACGTTATCTTTTCAAACACTACTGTTAATCCGTAGATTAAACGATTATCGGGTTCCAGTGGTTCAAGAATGGTTCAATAAATGAAGGATCCGAGTCAACAAAACTAAATCCCAACAAATAGCATTCAACCTTTCAGTTGAAATCTACTACAACTATGTCCTTCCCATTTCAAGAAACATCGTCCGCTATTTGGGAGCAAAACCGTAAAAGTACAGACTCAGAAGACTAGAACTGAACTGACGAGAAAATCTGCTCAAAAGCCTACTTGACAACAGATCGAAACTCTCACTACCTTCTATACAAATCATTTACAATCCGGACATACGGAAGTCATGCTCGTTCAAAATCCTCCCCATGTTTTCCTGATTTTAAATTTGTTTAAAATTAATTTAGATTGCCACGCTGCTTGCAAGCCTTCCATCCGAGCGCAAGACCAACACTTGTGCAACACTCGCCCGTCTTGCTGGTTTAGCATGCAGAGCGCGCCGTTTAAGACGCTTGAATCATAAATAAATATCTTTTCAAAGAAACAAAGCTCTGCAAAACATCCAAAGCAATCTTTTTCTTTATAGTTTAAAAATATTGTGCGGTATGAGAATAATAGAAACAGGCCGTTAAAAAAACGTGCGGTTGTGTTTCTCATTTGTGAATATTTAGGTGCTAAAATGGTGGACAAAACTGTATTTCAAGTTTTTTCTTATAATTTTATGGCATAAAATTCATCAAGACAACTAAGTACGTATTTTCCGTGGGAATTTGTCAAATTAGTTTTTGGATCTCTCTGATGAAAACAAAACACAAAAACACCTAAACGGACGGATTTGTGGTGGAAACCTAAATATGGATCTATACATAAGACAGAATAATATTGAAAAAAAATTTAGTTCTTCAAAAAAATAGAGAAGAGAATTTCTTAATATAAATTGGCAATGCTAAATGTTCTCCTTTGTTCAATAGAATATTTATTTGTAATTAAAAACAAGACACTCAAATTTTTTAAATATAAATCTTCTTAGGTATTCCAGCCTGTCTGTTTCTTCATTATCCCGTCCGCTGACCTGGGTAAATGTTATTTACCTTGTGGGCCCTGAAGAAACGAATGTAATTAGTGTTCCGAGGGTGCCGGGAAAAATAATCGCTTAGTCGATTTCGACTAAAATTGTTCTCCGACCGTCTCGGGAAGAAGCCAGTTTATAGTTGGAAATAAAGCGGAAAGCGACCGGGGTAAAAAAAAAAAAAAATAAAAACGGTTAAGTCCATTTAACGGACCCGTTGTTAGCCGTGGAAAACAATTTAAGTCAGTTACTCCCTTTCCCGTATATTTTAGAGAGTAACAAATTCTTGAACTTTTTACTCCCCTCCACGTGCTTTACTTCACAGAAGCACGCCCGAAAAAAGTGTCCGGTTCACATGGACTCGCTTTTCGACCCTGGTCACTATTTCGCTTCTCATATTTTAACTACGTACGTTCAAATTTGTATTGCTTTGGATTTTGCAGAAAAAATAGACGCGATTGCGTATTTCAGCAAAAGAGCCAGACAGAAAATCTTTGTCAGTGTTTTCCAATTACGCTTGCAAACACATATTGTCATAAAGTAATTAAATTACATTATAGTGACGCTCATTTTACAGAAATCCCGGAACAATTTATCGTTTTTAAACACAGTGTATGTATCGTAAGGTTGGTCTTTCCTGGTTCTTGATCACTTCTTGAGAACGCAATTTTCCTATTTACCTTTTTTAACATATTTTCATTGCATTTTTCTCAAAAGTTTAAAATATGTTGAACAAATTGTTCATTGGATTAATTGAAGTCATTATATATTATGTGCTCAAAAACCAAGACTGCCTATTTGTTATACTATCTCAAAACGAATATAAATAAATCCAATTCAAAAACGTCTGAAAAGAAATATTATTGTTTTCTTACATTTGACTATTTTCCAAAACTTAGTTCCGTTGTCCAATTTTATGTGGAAATAGGGGGTTTACCAAGTTCGAAAATTCCGAGTGAAAGAAGTAGTTATGTTTTCCAGTTGATAACACGATCTGTCATGGGCGAAGAATCCCTCACTTCGTACAAACCCCGACAGGGTGCAATAAAAATGAACGGGGGTGGGGGTTCACAGTTGTCTTGCGACGTGATCGGGTGGTAACTGAGCTAAGAAAATGGAACAGCAACCCGTCTCAGTTCCATTCATTTATGAAACTGGATGGAATACTTTTCACACAATCGAACTCTCCCTTGTGTTATTTCTCGTTCTTTTTCCTCCCTTGATTACTTATCGTAAATTGGAAGAAGACAATTGATCATTACTGACGGTACATAATAAATATAAAAATATATACAGTGCTAAATTAGTAACAGAATCACTTTTTCAATCAATCGTATTCTCATAGTACTGGCAAAAATGGTGTATCTTTTTAGATAAATTTCTCGATTTCCTTTTTAAATTTTAACTATTATCTTATAATTGTAAATACACCAATTCAATGTTTTTTATTCACCGTCAAAAGATACACGTTTTGCACTATAAAAATCAGTTTTATATTTTGTTTGATTTACATGGTGAGATCTGTTCCGGTTTGTAGCCAACATTGTCCAAAAGAGTAAATCGTTTTTTTTTTCTTTTTCTAATACAAATTGTATGTTAAATTTTTTGTTAGTAAACGGACTTTCATTTTTATATGTTATTAAATTCATTAGATTTCGTGGTTCGATTGACCGAATAACTTTTTCAATTCATTGTAGCGAGTTTCAGGGTCCCCTCTTCCGCTTTCTAGGGAAATTGGGAATTTTTTATTGTATACATCCTTCAAAAAATGTGTTTTGTGTTTCTGTGTGGTTTGTATGAGTGAGTGTATTTATTAGAATGAATGGGGAGGGGCTGATGGTGTAATAGCATCCCAATAAACCGTCGAGCTGTATACGTGGCTTAGGTCGATGGCAGAATATTTATAAAAGTACCCCGTAAATTAAAAGTAGTAAGTAAACAATAATAATAAAAAAAATAAAACTAGTTAATTGTCAAATTTTTGCAAATCGCCAATCCCACTCAATTTCAGAAAGTTACGAACTGATATTAATAATTAATTTTAAGCCATTCATGTTTTAGTGGTCAATTGACCAAATTACTTCTTTTTTTGTAAGGTTTTAGTTGAGATAAAAAGTCACTGTCACGAGCGGGATTCGAACCCATGACCTTCGGCTAAATACGCCGCTACTCTCCACTTGAGCTATCGTGACCTCGATCCACTCGGCCACTAACTTCCCATCTCAACCCCACCTTTCCAATGTTCCCTCCTTTTTGCCATTTTTCAAATGTCGTGGAATAGGATTGGATTCTCGGAGACAAATGAAATGGGCATTTCGAAGTCAAGGTATACTTCATTTAAACTTATTAAATTCACTAGTTTTCGTGGTCCGCTTGACCAATTAATATCTTTCAAATAATTAAGGTGTTTAGTTGAGATAAAAAAGTCAGTGTCACGAGCGGGATTCGAACCCACGACCTTCGGCTAGATACGCCGCTACTCGACCACCAGAGCTATTGTGACCTCGATCCACTCGGAAACTATCTTCCCACCTTTTGAATTTTCCCTCCTTTTTGCCATTTTCAAATGTCGTGTAATCTATTCGATCTCGGCGACAAATGAAAAGCCACGGAAAGCATTAGTGAACATATACTTAATTTTGCTTATTACATTTTATTAGGTTTCGTGGTCCGCTTGACCAAATAAATTCTTTTCAATTAATTAATATATATGTAAGTTATTGGTTGTGATAAAAAATTGCATATTTTGTACAGAACTGTACATTACTTATCATCTCATATTTTTACTAAAATACTTCCAATTTATTATTCTGGGTATATAAGAGTTATAATAAATACAGCGCCCCATTATCTAACATATATTTTCGCTTTATTATCTAATATATAATTTTGTACAGAAATAATTTAGCAATTAATTTTGTAAACCTTTCCTGAGTCAATTGATGAATTATTCTATTAGACTTTTTCAAATTGTATCTCGTATTTACAGACTAACTGTAACAGGGAAGAAAAGAATAGTATAAAGTATGATTTTTTAATTTATTTCAATTCGAGAAAAATTGCAATTTAATTTTTGTGCTCACTCATCTCAGAAAAGAAATGACAGCCGTGAAATGAGTCGGAATACCCATAAACCTTTGTCTGGTTAAAATAGGCTGGCGTTTCCCAGCGATCGGGAAACCAAAAGGTGTTGTGTTAAAAGTATAAATATATATTTTACAAAGGAAAAAAAATGAAATTTGAACCCTTAGTTCATGTTCGGGGCAGAATTAATAACCCCAACCCTTCTCTTTTTCTTTTGATGATTATTTTTGTCCCGAACCCGCTATCTCTTTTTTTCTTGTTTCTTTCTTTGTGTTCTTACCAATCCCCATCACCATGGTGTGAAATAACCTTTTTTAAGAGTGATTTGCTTTTCCAAAGGTAAAATTTATATTTTTTGTTTATATTTTGTTTTTTATATTTCATTTGAAACACATAGGTCTACTTATTATAATGGTGACCTAAAATGTAAACATATTGGCGTGGTAAAAACTAAAGAAATACAACTTTTACGTCTTGAAATTACGTTCAACTTATCCAAAATCCAGACGAGTTATGAATTATTAGGCAGAACTGGTTATCTGAGAAAAATATAGCCTCCTAATATCCAGCCCAAAAATTTCAATTTACTGCTATTTTATTACTATAGAAATTTGTAATTTAAAGCCTCAAATTTTGTTTAAAACAAATCTTAACTTGTTTTTATTCCCTCAAAAACATATTATTGGACTACTTTATGGTAGTCCTTTAGGGCCTTCTCGTTTTTGTAACTGTTCCCTTCAAAAAAATAAAAAAGGTCACTCGTGTTTTGTTTCATATTATTACATAGTGGAAACTATGCGTATTTTCATCGTGATGTGAATTACAACGTTCTTATTTTAAGGTAAGCCAAATTAAACAAGATCTAAAATTCATAAGATTTAATTAAATTATTTAATTATGATGGTTTTCTCCTAGGTATTAAGTAAATAAACGACCCGATTTCGTCTTGTGAAACAGAATGCCATGCTTCAACAAGAGCGATTAGAAGCTATGCAGGCACCATGTTGTCAAGACCGTCTCTTCATCGTGTCACATAAGCGTTCTATAAGATGCATGCAGAAGAACGTGGTGGCCAATTCCATTGTAGTACTGCCTACATCCTCCAAGTAGTACGTGACAACTTGAGCAATATACGGTTGAGCATTATCTTGCAATGACACGAAGTTTTCCCCAATAAATTTAGCAAATGGGACCACCTCTTCCAGAAAAACTACCTTAGTGCAGTCAAAGATCCATTCTGCCCGATCATCAGTTCGGTTCGGGCATAGACGTTCATTCCTCTACACACCACAATTGTCTTTGAAAAGGATGTGACTCATGCACAGCACATGAAGCAAACCGTTCTACACGTCTTCTTTAAACTCGGTCCTGGTCATCTGTTTGCCACAAACAAAACCGGCAGTGGAGAACAGACCCCCCCCCATTGTTCAAGCAAGATGCTCATTTCCAACATAGTCGCCTTTCTACTGGATTCCTCTCCGGTAGCAGAAAACTTAATATCACACGTCTATAACCTACGCTATTCTCACCTGACTATTTTAGAGCTCACCTTTCCATCATGGAACGTTTGTTGTTGATTAGTACAAGGAAGCCATTAACTGACAGCGGTAAAAGCAATAAAACGATCGCCTCTAGGCGTATTACATCGCGGTCGACTACTACCTTTGTTGATCGAGACTTCTGGTGGCCCCAAACTTCCGAAAACCATTACATGGTAGAGCTTGGCACACACAGGAGTTGGGCTATGTGGTGGACGCTACGTCTGTCGTCGTCTTAAGCATCTGCCTGTGTGAGGTCTTCTCGACTTAAGACCATTTTTGTAAATAAAAAAATTCCTCAAATTTATTATAATGCCCTGTGACTAGGTCTACAGACGAGGGAGACAATAGAGTCATCCCTCATCAGGTTCTACGAAACCGCAGGATTAAGGGAAATGAGATAAGAAATCTTATAAGACCAGTCCGAAATGTTTCGATTTCCACCAGGCCTGTAAGAAGAAGGCTTCCTCAGAACTCGGCACCTGGCTCGTGGACCTCTTCTTTTCTGAACTCCGAAAATGGCCAGCCTTTAATTCGCACGGGAACATGTGAATTGGACATTGGAAGATTGGGGACGAGTTTTCTTCACAGATGAGATGGGAGGCCTGAACCCCAAAATAGTCATTTGGGCGTTATTTCAAATGGAGACGCTCAGGAGAAAGGTATGCGCCATGCTCTACGGTTCCTTAGATGGCATTCCATGGTGGGTCGTTGATGTTTCTGGAGTGGCATTTTTTTGGACGCCTGCTCTGAATTGGTTCTCTTACAAGGTATAATCGAAGAACATTTAGTGCCATTTGACCCCCTCCACCCAGAATCGGCGAAAGATTTTTGCTAATGCAGGATAATGCCAGGCCCCATAGAGCATATCGTGCTTGGAGTGGCCAGCTCGAAGTCCAAATTTGGACCAAAACGAACACATTTGGGAAAAATTTAAGCGACAAACTAACGAACTCCAGCTCCTAACATCCTAGAATAGTTGGAAACTGCTGTTCTTGATGAATGGTAAAGAATTCCTCAGAATTCTATCAGAAATCTTTTCCAAGGAATGCAAAGGTGTTAAACAATTTAGTATGTATGAAAAGTGATTGTAGTATGGCGGCACACAGAAAATTCTTCAATGTAAAAATTTAAGAAATTTCTCATTACTATTAACAAAACCGCTTTGGGAGGAAATGCTTCGAGTAATTACAAGCGGCGAGAAGGGGTTAACGTAGGTTTAAGGTAGGATATAATTAGGGGTATCAAACTCTCCGCTCCATTACCGTTGGCTCTCCGTAGCAAACTAATAAACTTACATATGCTTGCCGATTTAATCCGGATAAGTCTGCCCTTCGCCGTTTATCCAGTCTACGATACGTCGGGAAGCGTATTTAAACACAAAATAGGACGTTGTGAAGGTTCTAAAAGGGTATTATCAATTTAAAAATTTCTTAAGATTGATTATTTAAAGATTGTTTCTTTCAGGGCAGCCTAGTTGATAGGGCGTTAGAACCGGGGTTTGTAGGCGGTCGTTGGTTCGAATCCCACCTTTGTTATTGGATTTTCAGACTATTTTATTTATTTATTTTTTATTTAGGAGGTTGAATAAGGATTTCAAAAATCGTTTCCTCCACTGCGACCTATATAGATCTATTGTGGAACTTTCAGATCAGTGAAGCAACGATTTAAACGAATAATGGATTTTAGGCTAGAGTAAGCTCAGGAGTTCAACTGGCTAGACATTATTCTTTGGCAATCTGGATCCATAAATACTGATTCTCCTAGGATATTTTTAAAAAGGCTCTTTATCGATGACTAATGGTGACATTAATTTGTGGGCCTTTCAGGATGGCAAGTCAAGCTTTTGATCGAGTTTGGCATCCAGCCTTGCTGTTCATGCTCAAGGGCATCCTTCCCTCAACCTGCTATCTCATACTACAGAGTTATCTAGCTGACCGGTTTTGCCGATTCAATGAAGGCAATTTCCTTTCAGAATAATTCCCTTTCCAATGGTGGGTTTTCCATGGTCGCGATTTGTCCATACTATATCGTTTATACAGCTATATTCCATCATATCTTTTAACCATCACATTCACCGGGACCGCGGTAGCCGAGTGGTTAGCATGAGAGTCTCTCACGCCGCGGTCGTGGGTTCGATTCCCACCGTCGCCTCTGGCCCTTTTTTCCCGATAACCCCTAATTTGAAAAACATCTATAAGAATTCGTCATGGCTAATATGCAAAGATCATAAGGCCAATAAAAAAAATAAATAAATAAAAAAAAACCATCACACTCACATTTGCAGACGATATAGCGATCCTTCTAGCAATTCCGTTCCTGTTATTTCCTCAAGAAACCTTCAACAACCCCTCACACCAGAAGTCTTATTATAAAAAGAAAATAATAAAATTTAACACAGACAAAGACACCCACATTACCACCTTTCTCCGTAAAAAGATCTTCTTTCAAGTCTACTTAAATAATATTCCCCTCCCAACTGCGGACAAGGTGCGGTTCCTCGAACTGTTCATCGACAAATGCTTTAAGCGGGGACCACACTTACCCTATGTAACGCTATGCGACGCTATCCGATGCTACCCAACGCACATCCAAAGTCCAATTTTCCATAAGGTTGTATTACCCCGTGAATATATAATTTAATTGGTTTCTATTGTTTAAAGCATACCAAACTGAGGTGACTGCCGCGCTTGTATTTGATAGACTAGCGGTTCTGGGTTCGAAACCCGGCAGCCTAATTGAGAATAGGATGAAAAAAGCCGATTTAAGCCGAAAACACACTTACCCGATGCAACACTACCCGATGCTACCCGTCGCAAATCCAAAGTCCAATTGTCCATAAGATTGTATTATTTCCGTGCACATCTGCCCGATGCTATGCTACGCTACCCTACTCTACGCTCTGCGATCCCCACTGTCCATTTTTCGTCGTACAGTCGAAGACAAAAGAACCGGACGCTCATATTTTTATTCAAACTACATGTATTATTGTCGTTATATTAATTACAACAAACTTATTTCAATATAAACCAAATTAACCGAGAACAAAAATAAATTAGTTTTTATTTAAAAAATTTAATATTTAATTAATTTTTTAAATTTTAATCACGAAACTGGTGCATTTAATTGGTCAAGCGGACCACGAATCTAGTGAAATTAATTTTAATGGTTTGGTAGAAAATTGATCAAAATACCGGAATACCATTTTTTGATATAATGAATTTAACCAAAATTTGCTCCTAAAATTACACCATTTTCATCGAGTAGCGTTAGAACAGGACACTCATATTTTTGTAGTTTATTTCAAACTATGGATATGTAATTTTATCATTATATTAATTACAACATTCTTATTTTAGTACAAACCATATTAAACAAGATCAAAAATTCATGAATTTTTATAAAAAATATTTAATAATGATGGTTAAGCAGAAAATTTATCAACTCCGGAATAACTTTATTTAAAACAATTAAATCTACATAACAATTTATTACATAGTTTTGCTGAAAATAATGCATTAAGAACAAAGAGGAGTTGGGATTGTGCTAGTAATTATTGTAATACTTGACGCTTGACGTCGCATAGATGTGCACACCCTACCAAAACGTAGCAAGGCGTCGGGTAGCATCGGGTAGCGTCGCATGGCGTCGCATCGGGTGTGCCCGGCTTTACGTGGAATCCTCACACATGATTGAAACTTCAAGAGGTTATGACAAGATACACCCTTCCGCTTCTTCTTGACAAACGCTCTGAATTACATCTCATATACAAAAGGCTCCTTTACAATACCCATAGTTAAACCGATATGGACTGGAAGTGTTTATTCTTTCGTCTGTGAAATCCGCTCGCCTTATCGGAGAGTTCACAAAACCTTTCGAACCGCCGTAAATCAGCACATCCGAAAACTCGCTTCCCGACAAATTACCTCGAGCTATCCTCGCCAAGTGGCTACAAAGTGATAGTGTGATGGTGAAATTATTTAAATATTGGAACAAGAATTAATTATACAGACAAACTTTTAGCATCCTTGGAGTACAACTAATGGATATTTTTTTGATGTTTTTCTTTAATTTTGTATAAATTCCCTCACTCATTATTACATGCTACCGAATTGAAGGTAGATGTAATTTACTGCAAATTAAACACAAATTCATCGTAATAAGTAACAATAATTTCAAGAGGTTGACATTTTATGGGACATCGGAGACTTCATCACTTTCATTTCCAAATTGTCATATGACATATTCATATAATTTCATCAGATCATCGGATTACAACATCCGTGAGAAATTTGCACATCGTGAGATGCGGTCTGGTGTGACGTAGGTTTTAGAAAAATATTTTCTTTATCGTGCCAACGTTTCGATCTTTACTGAGATCTTCTTCAGGGCATGGGATTTATAAACATTGTTTAATTTTTACAAGTACATGTAGGATATGGGAAAAATGAATTTTATACAATGCTAGAAATTTTAAATTCTATCGAATTATTTGTACTCACTCAAAATGTTTGTTTTCTGTGTAGATGTGTCATTATTGTGTGTCGTGTTGAGATATTGATGTTTTATGTTTATATACGTTGGATTTTGAAGGGGTGGGGAAGGAAGTCGGGATAGAAAGACATTTTTGTATGAGGAGTCGGTTTCTTTGAGGTGAAAGTGCCGACAATGGGAAAAAATGGGTAATGGTTCGGCCTGATTATCCTTTCAGGATTATATAGACTTTTTTTTAACGAGGGTTCGCAACAGCAGAGGTTATATCAACCCTCGGGGTGCCAGTGTTTTT
The DNA here is from genome assembly GCF_000648675.2 of Cimex lectularius. Taxonomy (NCBI): domain Eukaryota; kingdom Metazoa; phylum Arthropoda; class Insecta; order Hemiptera; family Cimicidae; genus Cimex; species Cimex lectularius. Next base: position 525,330 of record NW_019392935.1, on the reverse strand, counting down.
AAAAAAAAGCCCATTTGTAAGTATGTTGGGCTTGAATGCAGGGCCGCTGGATTCGAACCCGGGACCTTTACCCTACAGTGATGAGCGCCGTGTCAACGCCTAAACCGTTGCGGCCACCGACGCCCCTTCAGGATTATTATAGACGGAGATAATTAGGGAAAGAAAAGCCAAATTGTTGAAAATTTAAACAATGTAAAAATGTTTGATGATTGTTTTATATGTTGTATTATATGTTTTGTGTGATGTGATGATATATAAATGTTATCGATATTGAATTGGATTAACGAATTGAATTTGATAACTGCGCTAATATCATTCATCAAATTTTATTCGTTTTCGATTATTTTTCAATTTAGTCTATAACTTAATTTTTATAGCTTTGTAAAGAAACGAATTTCGTGTAGGGATTATATAACATTAATCATTTTTGTTAGGTTGTAAACCGTTTTTCAGTTGATACCATCTGCGGCCGGACAATGACAGGCGCGTATATTCATTAACGGCTGACTTCAGAATCGACTATTAACGAGGCCTTCATCGGCGTGGATTAGTTTTGCAGGGACATGTGAAACGAGGAGGTCTGGCCTAAATCAAACAAGCGTGGTTAATGTTTCATACTTGTTAGACCATGAACAGTTGGTTTACAGTTTATACGATGTCAGTCGTCCCGAACGCGAGCCCAAATTCCCCCTTATTAAAACACCGTCGGAGGAAGACGGGTTGTATAATATTTGAATATTATTCCGTTGTAACGCCTTCCGCTAAATTGCTAATTGTATCATCATTTTGGGAGATTCGGTTGAAAAGGGGGCGCGTGTACAAACGTAATCCCTTTGGGATTGGTTTTCACTTCAAAAATCTCGCCGGGAGGCATCGCATATCGTCTGAACAAAAGGTGTAACTCATGAACAGCAAATCCTCTACCCGTTTTTTATGAATTTGTTAAATGTGTTGGAAAAATTGAATCTGGATCACGGTCGCACGCACGCCTTTTGTTTTATATATATATTATATCAAATAAGACATTGGAGATTAAAGTTATCAACAGTTCATGGAAGGATCTGGTTTGTGGTTCATAATTCGTCAAGCTTGCTATCGTTTATTCAATATTCTTCAGGTCTCTAAAATAATTGGCAGTTACATTACAATAGTGTGTATGGGTATCAGATAATTGGTACAAATAAAACAATTTTTACACACAATAGTTATTCAGATATCGTGAGATGCGGTCGGGAGTGATGTAGGTTTCAGAAAAACATTTTCTTTATCGTGCCAACGTTTCGATCTTTTATTGAGCCCTGAAGATGATCTCAATAAAAGATCGAAACGTTGGCACGATAAAGAAAATGTTTTTCTGAAACCTACATCACTCCCGACCGCATCTCACGATATCTGAATAACTATCGATTAACGGTCACTAATCTCTACACATTTTTACACACAATTACTTAGTCTGTTTTATTCATATCTTCCTCGTGGAAAAAATTGGATTCTCATAGAATTAGTGTTTTTTATATAAGGTTTTTAGTTGAGATAAAAAAGTCAGTGTCACGAGTGAGATTCGAACCCACGATCTTTGGTTTTTTTATCTAAACTAAAAACCTTAATTAATTGAAAGATATTAATTGGTCAAGCGGACTACGAAAACTAGTGAGTTTTTATATATTTCTAAATTAGCAAAAATGAACGATTTCATAAAAATGAATAAATAAAACGAAATAAAAGTATAAGTAAAAACCTCTTCTGACATTTATAGTATTTATAATAAAAGCAAGGATATACCGCGGGTGCCGCGGCAGCTGGCACCTCAAGTTTTTTGACTGACAAAATGGGCTCAGCAGTAGCAAAGAGCTGAGCGATATTTAAATTTTTGATTAGCTCTTGACACTTGAAGAAAAATATATTACCAAAGGTGGTGGATGGGTTTAAGTCTGGACTATAAGCTGGTCTCTTCAAATGTTGCAATGAAGCCAGTTCCAAGTTGTCACCAACTATCGTAGCTGTGGGGAGCCTTACATTATTAAGCATAAATCCGTTACAGTTCGTGGGCCGATTGGACAATTAACATTTTTCAATTAATTAATATTTATGTAAGGTATTGGTTGAGATAAAAAAATCAGTCACAAGCGGGATTCGAACCCACGACCTTCGGCTAAATACGCCGCTACACTACCACTTTAGCTATCGTGACCCCGATCCGCTCGGACACTAACCTCCCACCTCGACCTAATTTGACATTTGAAAAGTGATAAAAAAGAGGGAAAATTCGAGAGGTGAGGTTGGGGTGGGAGGTTAGTGTCCGCGCGGATCGGGGTCGATAGCTCAAGTGGTAGAGTACCCTATTTAGCCGAAGGTCGTGGGTTCGAATCCCGCTCGTGGCACTGACTTTTTATCTCAACCAATACCTTTCATAAATATTAATTAAGCATAAATATAAAAGTGTCACCAACTAGTGGCAATGAACTACTGCTTTGCATAGCATATCGTCAACGCTTCGCGAAGCCCTCGATGAAGATAACGTTTTTGCGACCTTACATAGAAATGCGTGCACAAAGGATAACACCACCTGTAAATTATATTGTTTAATGGTTATTTTTAAAGAAAATACTTATTAAAAAACACCACCACCTTCATAACTGCGAAAATGTTGCTGAGATATATGGTTCTCCTGTTCTTTTTTCAAACCCTCTCTCGGTTGTCACAATACCTCAAACAAAACCTTGACTCATCCGAAAATAAGATTTTAGTCCAATTTTGCTCAGGCCAATTGTTGTGATTTCTTTAAAATTTAACCGAGCTGTTCTGTGTCTTGTCATAAGTTCTGGATTTAGAGGCAGGCCTACTCGCACATAACCCAGCATCTGAAAGTCTTTGCCTAACATTGCATAAACTGACACTGACATTTGTAACTCGTTGAATTGATTGATTGATCTCAACAGTGGTCGAATTTCGGTTACGGAATACACCAAAAACTATAAAACGATCATCTCTCTGAAATGTGACACGATGGCGACCTGACCCAGCCCTTCTTGAGTAACCGACAGTACCTTGGTAGCGATGAAGACCCTTTGGACAGTTGTTCTGAGAATGTTAAACAGCCTTGCCACTACGCTCGACTTCTTCCATCTTCCAACTATACTATGATTCTAGCCCAATCTGAATTTTGAAATGTGAAACTTAAAAATGATACCACATAAAATATCAACGGTCCGGAACGGTTAAAAGAAGTTTTACAAAAAAACCAACAATGATGAAATTGACTATTCAAACATTCATTTACAAAATGTAAATCAATTGTACAATTTGAAAATAAGTGGGAGATTTTATTTATGACTTAATTGCCTGTAATCCTTTAAAACCAGATATTGTTATAAGATAATGGACGGAGCATTGTCTAAGATATAATTAAAAATATTAAGAGTAGCCAGTTTTATTTGCCTTTTAGGGTATACCAGGTGTCCTTTTTAAATGGTCCGGCTGAATTTCTCTTGAAGCATTGACGCTATCAAAATGACAAAAATATCTGCTTAATATTGTTTTTGTCAAGTGTCAAATTTTCACCTTTTTTTGTAGAAAAATTTACAGGTTGTCTCAGAAACAGTTCAACTTCAAAATTTCTAATACAACCCTACCCATCCTGATACATTATTTTAAAGCAGTTTTAACGCTGAAAAAACTGGTGCAATGGTGGATTTTGAATTGGTTATAAAATAAGAAAGTTATGGCAAAAAATTTGAAGAAAAAACAGTAATTTGGTTTGCTATTTACATTAATCACATTTCATGTTCGAAAAGATTTGCTCTTTTTAGATCCTCTTCACCGGTGCTCAGAGCGATATTCAGGGGAGATGAATTGGCAAGCCTGCTGTATTCGTTGACGCAGTTCTTCAACTGGGTTTGCTGGGTTATGATTGGCGTAGACATTGTTTTTTAAATGGCCCCACAAAAAATAGTCAAGTGGAGTTAAATCGGGTGATGGAGGAGGCCACACCAAAGTTGATACTGTGAACCACCTGATGATGACAAGAGTACGAATTTCTCGGGTTTTCCTTTGAACACGTTCGAAAATTCCAGTGAGACCCCACCCTGTCTTCGAGATCGAAATCTCCAAGATGAAATTTCTGAAACCATTGCTGGACCATGCATTCACTAATGCCCCGCCAAACTATATTAGTGTTACGGTTTGGGCCAAATTCGCCTAAGTCAAAATTCGTACAAATAAATTTGACGAAAATCTAGTTTGGACGTATTTAATTTCGCAAGTCCTCATTCTTATAAAATACAATTTAAACTAAAATGTTTTACATAAAAGATAAGAGTAAAAAGTATTTAATATAATCCCTCATTTTGATTTGAGGATTTAGTTTTGCTTACATGACAACCGCATGCGAAAATAAAACAAATTTTTAAAACTGCATTAATTTTACAACAATACAATCTAATAAAATTAATGCCAAATTTGGTATAGAACTTCACGCCGTACACCGTTGTCACACGAGATAAATACGTGCTGGGAGATAATAGGGGTATTCACGATCTTTGTGTTAACCCTGTTAAGTCTGTTAGGTCCTGTTATATCGACAAAAATTATGACGTAAGGCTTGTAAGAGTCGGCTAGTTAACATTGCTCGATCTAACAGGCCAGGTCCAATGTTGGGTGTTAGGTCCAAAATGTACTCACTTTGCTATCCGTTAGGGCGTGCGTAGGTTACCAACATGGCAGCCATGAATGTAACCTAGACCTTAGGATACAGGTTAGGTATGTCGGCTTGAATACTCAATTTTGGTTAGCACTTTTTCCGGTGCATAGATATTATTTTGGATGGAAGGGTTGATTAATTTTCCTTTTTTTATTATCTTCAGACAACTTACAATTTAACACAATAGAAAACCAAAACAAACAACAACAACCCTTCAAGGACTGACACAGCTTTCTTTTTGGTTCTACTAATCGCTATGCGCAGTATTCCGAAAAAAATAACATTTAACATGCTTTTGGGGGCGTTCACGATCTTACTGGACATTTCTCTATTCGAGTTAACACGAGTCTTACAATTTTAGATTGTTTATTTCATATTATTATGGTATATAAAGTATTATGGACGTTACCAAACATACTGGTCTGCCTATCCATCCTAAAATCATCGTGAATACCCGTAATCGGCTTGATAATTTCGTAATGTCATGAAACATTAAAATTAAAATGCTGAACTTTTATAGGTTTGTCTGCATTGCGAACTTTACAATTTTCATTTTCTTCTGCATAATGGACAATTACTCATATTCACATCCGAACATTTGTTTCAAAAACTTATTCATGTTAATGTTGGTTATTTTATATATAGTACATTTTCAATTTGTTGGGCTCTTTGACGTGAGTAAAAATGGTGCAATTGCGACCGTCAAGTTGTAAATCGTGCTCCCTGCGTCTTAGGTTGATAAAAATGGTGCGTTAGAGATTGTGATTTATTTCCGCTAACAACGCCATTGGTCGCAGGCCGAGGCGGGTCTTTTCACCCTTTCCAAACTCTCGAAAAGTTTCATGAACCCCCCCCCTGCTTTTCTTTTTCGCTTATGAGCGACTTTTTCACCAGGGCAAACTTCTTATGCGGTAATGAACCTGCACTGCCACCCCAGGGTTCCACAGGTTTGGGGAATTTTTGTTTTTAATTTGGTTTGATTTGACAAGGATGTGACGCCTTTTACAACTGAAGAATGATATAAGAAATAAAATTTTCACACAATTCTTCAGTTTTTATGCCCTTAGGAGATTTTTGTAGTCATAAATATATTCCTAAAAAAGTTCCTAAGCTTCTGTGGTATTTTTTATAGGTTTTTGTTTGCTCAGAAATAGGCAATTATCGTCCATTGTGTGTTTACTTTTACTTTCTTGGAAAACACATTATACCATTTTTTTTCATTTAGTAAGGTAAAGTGTGCGTGCCCGTTCTCCCTTTGCACGATACTCTCCTAAAATGTATGCCAATATTTCTTTTAAATTAAAAAACCGAAGCCAGATTATTAATTTATTCGTACCATCGGACATGCCTTTATCGTAAATATTTAGAAAACACTTTTACAGTTATGTTATATGGTAATTATACAGTTATCTGATACTAGATCGAAAAATGTTAAACACCTGCCGGCGCTTTTATTGCCAATTGGACTCCCTTTGAAATCAGTGTTGCCTGCAATGTTGCCAAAACGCGGGGAAAAGGGAAAACAGTGATACTTTTTTACGTATGATACTAATTAGAAAAATATTAAACCCGATTTCACGCGGTTATTGCAAGGGACACCCTTCAAAATCAATGTTGCCAAAACATGGGGAAAAGGGAAAAACAGTGCTACCTTTTTAAGTATTCTTATGCTACTAAGTCGAAAAATATTAAACAACTGTTGGCGCTGTTATTGCCAATTGGACACCCTTTGAAATCAGTGTTGCCCGCAATGTTGCCAAAACATTGGGAAAAGGGAAAAACAGTGCTACCTTTTTAAGTATTCTTATGATACCAAGTCGAAAAATATTAAACACGTGTCCGAGTGTTCTAGTCAATAAGACACCCTCCGAAATCAGTGTGGCCAGCAATGTTGTCTAAATATGGGGAAAAGTAACAACAGTTTTACCTACTTACGTATTCTTAAGATACTATGTCGAAAAATATTAAAAAAAACCTTGTCACGCGGTTATTACCAATGCGACGCTTCCAACCCAGTGTTGTCCGCAGTGAGGCCCTTACCATCTTTTATTTTTCATCAGATATTTCTATTTCGTCTTAATAAATATAATTCCTTGAAACATAAATAATTATTTGGATTTTAATTAGGTAGAGCTTGGGTTAAAAATAGATTCTTTTAAAGAAGGCAAAAAGTGTAAGAACAAAAACTCTGACTTCTTTTGCCCCGGCATTTTCTTCTTTGGGAAGGATCTATTGTTATCTTTCTCAAAGGAATACTTGGTATTTATATGTGACTAGGGGATTTATACATTCACGACGCCCCTGTCGCTTTCTTTCGACCTGTAATCCCGTTTAACTGGTCGACATCGTATTTTCGCCTTGTAAACAGTCCCCATGGACTGGTAATTCGTATTTTGTCGGGTTTCCTGTCTTTAAACGTGTTTTCATTGGTGTTTACTAATAAGAAAATATTTTTAAAGTGTTTTTTTGACTGTAATCAAAAAACAGTCACCCTAAGGGTTTATATGACCTCTGCCGTTGCGAACCCTCGGTAAAAATTAAAAAATAAAAACCTCATGAAAGTAGTTTGATGAAATGTTCACAATAACTTCTGGATCGGTTTTTATCGCTGTTAACTAGAGTCTAACACAACAGCTCATCCCCGTCTTTAGTAGGAAACCGTCAACAAGGGGAAAGCTATCTAGGGATAACGTATTTTAATGAAATTTTTGTGGTCATGCATGTAAGAATATTTTTTAAAGTAATTTAAATAATACTTTTAATACGTGTTGCCAGTTTTCTTTTGTCTGTATTTCATGGAATTTTTTTACCCGGCCGGATGGCTGTTAGGTTATTACGAGTAGATTAGATATTCGCAGGCACAATATTACATAGCATGGAATGTCGTAACATTTTTATTTTGTACACACTACAATTCTGTTTTACAATTTAAATAGCAACCGGATGATGCTGAATAAAAGCAATTTGAATAAAATATTAGATAAGGATTTGTCAGATCCAATTGCAAGTGGGAAACTGTATGTGCCTTTTGCGATTTAAAACGACATACATGACGATTTCTGATTTGATCACTCAATCCCTTTTCAACCATATCGTATTTTTTTATTAGAAATTGTAATTAACATAATATTATATAAGAAAATGTTTAATATCGAGTTGAGAAAAAGATAACAAACCCTTTGGGGGATTAAAATTTAACAGTAGACTTAGTTTTAACAGGTTAAGGTGTGTCTTTTGCCTTTGTGGAAATTAATTACATTGATCTTGCAAAGTAAAGACTCCTCAACTTTCCTTCGAACCCGTTACACAAATATTATGGAACAGTTAATCACTTGTTAAAAATACGTTTAACTTTCCTTTTATGTTTGAACTGCTTAATTTCGCTTGGTGATATAATTAATTAAAGCGCTTTGAAGTCGGTCAAAATTTTAGCCGTGATTTTATTATATTATTTTACGATTACCTTGTCTTTAGTTATACGTATAAAACGTTAAACGACTAAATTCCATTTGACGTCTTACAATTCAAAAGTGGAGGAGGGCGTAATCAATTTCTTATTCCCTAACTTCACTTTTTTTTCTTTTTAATCGAACTTCTTTTCTCTCAAGCGTCCGCAAAACCCTTCCACGCCCACCCACTTCTAATTATTAAGCACGCGAATATTCCCTTCCATTTTTAAACTATTGATAATTTTTTCTGTCATGTTTTTTTTTTCTCCAAACCGACGCCATCCTAGGCTGCCCTACTAAAGATTATGTGTAAAGAAATTTTAATACGGAATGAATGAAAACTTTGGGAGGTTTAGTGAAAAAATTATAACTTATTGGGCCGTTATTATTTTTTAAACGATCTATTTGTTGTCAATTGTTTTAAGCTAAATATTTACCACATCATTAAATTCACTAATTTCGTGGCCCGCTTGACCAATTAATTGTAAGATATTAATTGGTCAAGCGGACCACGGAATTAGTGAATTTAATGATTAAAAATGAAGTATCTTCACTAAAGCTCTCCGTGGCCATTTCATTTGTCGCCGAGAATCCAACCCGATTACACGACATTTGAAAAATGGCAAAAAGGAGGGAAAACTCAAAAGGTGGGGTTGAGATGGGAAGTTGGTGTCCTAGTGGATCGAGGTCACGATAGCTCAAGTGGTAGAGCAGCGGCGTATCTAGCCGAAGATCGTGGGTTCGAATCCCGCTCGTGCCATTGACTTTTTTATCTCAACTAAAAACCTTAATTAATTGTAATATATTAATTGGTCAAGCGGACCACGAAATTAGTGAATTTAATGATTTAAAATGAAGTATACTTCACTAAAGCTCTCCGTGGCCATTTCATTTGTCGTCGAGAATCCAATCCGATTACACGACATTTGAAAAATGGCAAAAAGGAGGGAAAATTCAAAAGGTGGGGTTGAGATGGGAAGTTGGTGTCCGAGTGGATCGAGGTCACGATAGCTCAAGTGGTAGAGCAGCGGCGTATCTAGCCGAAGATCGTGGGTTCGAATCCCGCTCGTGCCATTGACTTTTTTATCTCAACTAAAAACCTTAATTAATTGTAATATATTAATTGGTCAAGCGGACCACGAAATTAGTGAATTTAATGATTTAAAATGAAGTATACTTCACTAAAGCTCTCCGTGGCCATTTCATTTGTCGTCGAGAATCCAATCCGATTACACGACATTTGAAAAATGGCAAAAAGGAGGGAAAATTCAAAAGGTGCGGTTGAGATGAGAAGTTGGTGTCCGAGTGGATCGAGGTCACGATAGCTCAAGTGGTAGAGCAACGGCGTATCAAGCCGAAGATCGTGGGTTCGAATCCCGCTCGTGCCATAGGGTATTAAAAATATTTACAATATTTATCATTTTTCCTTGACATTAAAAAAAAAGTTCAATGTGCAAAACAGTGAAAGTTTGGAAAAGAAAAGAAACAAAGTATATATATATTTAAGGGCTATTAAAAAGTGCATTCAAAAATGAACCCCAAAATTTTATAAATCAAATACAAAAGTTAGTAGGCACTGAATTGTCAAAACTATTTGACTTATCATTTCTGTACCATTCTAATTTTTTAAGTTCTGTAAATAAATTTATGGTCCCTAACCCCTCAGAATTGATGATGATTTTGGTAATTGATTTACAAAACTTTAAATAAAAAATTTAAATAACTGATATTTTTTTATACTTCAATATTCTAGCCGAGTTGTTTAACAGAAATCAATTTTTAAAAAAGGTTTAGTAATTGAGACTAGAGGATAAAAAGAAAAGGAAATGTGATATTTTGAACTAAATGATAGGTATTTCAAATTTGATGACATTTGGAAAAGAAGGGATATATGAAAGTGGCCTCAGTTGCCAAAAAAATACTTGACCCCAAAATTTATTCCGTGGTCTATTAGTTTAACTAATTTATGGTTCTTTCAGTCTTCTTCGGACTGAATTTTTAACGAAACTGGATTTATTTAAAAAAAAATGCCTGGAGTCAGACAAGACCATGACTACAGAAGAATCTTTACAAAAATTAAATAACTAAAGTTTCTCAAAACATACATTATCTTGGAATTTGGGAAATGTGTAAAATTTAATAAATATTTTTATTTTATTATGAATCAATCATAAACACCCTACGTAATGAGCGTAACGCGGTTATGTTTACACGGTCCATTTGCACCCGGCTCGTGATAGATTGCAAATCGAGTATCATGAAACATTATTCTCAATTGGTCCACTAGATTGAAGAACTTCACTAATGCTCTCCGTGGCCATTTCATTTGTCTTCAAGAATTGAATAGATTACACGACATTTGAAAAATGGCAAAAAGGAGGGAAAACTCAAAAGGTGGGGTTGAGATGGGAAGTTGGTGTCCGAGTGGATCGAAGTCACGATAGCTCAGGTGGTAGAGCAGCGGCGTATCAAGCCGAAGATCGTGGGTTCGAATCCCGCTCGTGCCATTGACTTTTTTATCTCAACTAAAAACCTTAATTGATTTAAACATATCGTGAAAAAATTTATCAACATTTAGCATACATTTTTTTTCGCTTAATTTTGCCAAGATTTTTGTTATGAAATCAGAATGTCGTGGGGGTGAGTCCTAGAACGCATGTCTATCTAAATTTAAAATAAATTTAAAAAGTTATAATTTCTTATTTACTCACAATTAAATTAAGCGATAATAATTTTATTGATGTTTATTTTTAATCAATGTATATTCAAATGTAATAATTAACTTTGTGGTGTAGTGGCTAAAATGAGTGGCGAGACCTAAACCGAAAAATAGAAAAAAAATTAAGAAAGCTACAATTCGTTAGTTATTGTCCTTTGGAATAAACTATATTAATTTATTTTAATGTTAATTCATTATCATTATATATCAAAGTGTAATAAACGCCCTCGTCTAAAAGTTAAGAATGCTAGTTTTTCCTCTCATTTTTAACTAGTAATAATATTTTTAGTCGTGTAAACCGAGTTCTTTTCACACAACATTTCTTCCTTAGAACGTCCCACAATTACTTTTCGATCGGAATCAACTGTGATGGAAGACCAGACCTGCTTCTATTTCCTATAAATATATTTCCGTTTCATCGAGTTCAGAGATGTCGGGGAAAAACCGAGGTAGAACACACCGGATGAAAAATCTTCGTGTTGTTTTCTTTTCGTCTTGTATTTGAACAAGTGATAGACGATTTCACAAATCGCGGTACGCTCACTTTACGGAAATTGGAAGAAAAACATAAACGTACAATTGTTATGATATTTGTAACGTGTTTTCCGGTTATTTCAATAGAATAAAGATTGGCCTATAAGGCAATATTTGAACAATAAAAATATTGAGAGGTTTTTTCCTGAAGTCTGTGGGCAATAAAGGCAAGCAAGTAAATATAGGAAGCGACTAGTTTTTAAAAATTGTGTTGTGACTAACTCAAAGTTATTAAGGAAGCAATGGAGCACGAACTTCTCTCAGTATATTACTTTTCTAGAGTAGACATATTTTAAACTATAGGCCAGCTGGATTTTCTTATATTGAGGTATCTTCTTCCTATTTAGAAATTAAAAGTCTATTGTACAGGTTTGAAAATTCCAAAGGGTATTCCGGGATTCGAACCTAGTACTGCTAGCTTGTAAAAAATAACAGGCAGATACTCTGACTACTCTTCCTCTGAGGCACTCCCAAATGACATTAAGACAAATTATATTTAAATTCACTAATTTCGTTGTCCGCTTGACCAATTAATATATTACAATTAATTAAGGTTTTTAGTTGAGATAAAAAAAAGTCAATGGCACGAGCGGGATTCGAACCCACGATCTTCGGCTTCATACGTCGCTGCTCTACCACTTGAGGTATCGTGACCTCGATCCACTCGGACACTAATATCCCATCTCAACCCCACCTCTTGAATTGTAATTGTATAATTGTAATATATTAATTATTAATTAATTGATCACGAAATTAGTGAATTTAATTATTTAAAATGAAATACACTTCACTAAAGCTCGCCGTTGCCATTTCATTTGTCGCCGAGAATCAAGTAGATTCCACGACGTTTGAAAAATGGCAAAAAGGAGGGAAAATTGAAAAGGTGGGGTTGAGAGGGGAAGTCAGTGTCCGAGTGGATCGAAGTCACGATAGCTCAAGTGGTAGAGCAGCGGCGTATCAAGCCGAAGATCGTGGGTTCGAATCCCGCTCGTGCTATTGACTTTTTTATCTCAACAAAAAACCTTAATTAATTGTAACAAATTATATTCTTTATGTGTTCTGCAGGTTGATGGAATTGTAGCTTGACGAAATTCCGTCATATTCACCTATACAATAAAGTTGGATATCTCTCTATTTTTCTCCCTCTCAGTTTTTTCTCTCTCTCTCTTTCTCTATCTATCTATCTATCTATTTATATACCTAATTATCTCTCTCTCTCTCTCTCTCTCTCTCTCTCTCTCTCTCTCTCTCTCTCTCTCTCACACACACACACACACACACACACACACACACACACACACAGACACACTGCCACACTGCCTCTCACTCAAGACTTGATTTGTGTAAAGAATGTTATGATTTAATTATCTTGCTTCCAGAACTATCTTTTCGAATCCAAACCTTCTTCCCATCTTGGTCGAACCATTTCAATCGATCTTTTATGTTTAGAAGATCTACGGTGGCTCTTCTCCTCAGTTTCTGGACAGCAGTGAGCATGGCATCATGGGAAAAAGTTCTGGTTTTGATTTTTTTATTACGCTCAGTGCAAGGTTGGCAATTTTCCAAAATTTTGATTATAAAAAATACGTAACAATTAAACAAAAAAAGATGTATTTATTTTTATAATGAAAGGAAAAATAAATTAATCAAATTTTTTATCATCTTAGGCGAGGTTAATCATTGTTTTTCCATTGCCGTGTTGACAAGTGGAACGTTATACATACAAGGAGAAGCCTCCAGTCGAAAAGTTGTTAGGTGTCAGTGGAAACGGGAGAATCGTCTTCTTGACAGGGGTAAACAGCCTGATATATATAAATGAAAAACAAAGCGAATGGATTGTTTTGAAACAAGTTGATGATGGTTGATGAAGGGCAGTTCAGCTGTTAGCAACAATCTCTCCCCTACTCATATTTCACTATTCAATAAAAACATTTAGAAGTGAATCCATCCAGTAAACATATCAGGGGCTCGGGATAGTGATGTATGTCAAATTGAGTTATATATCCGAGTGGTTGTTGTGACGGGACAGAAACGATTGCGCAGTGGCCAACATGGACGGGGTTAAAGAAGAAACCCAGTTCACAACATAAAACTTTGATACAAATTTCACTTTAACAGCAATAAAAAAAATAGAAATTTTGAAAAATTGGAATTGATTTCTGGTGGGGGGGGCAAGAGGCAACTCTAAAAGAAATCCAATGAGCGATGAGCTCAAGTTTTTAAGCAGGTTAAACTATGGCCCGTTGATAAGGTCAATTAATCATTCAAGGCTTTCAATTCCACGGGGTAATCTTTTCTCCTAAAATTTTTACACTAAGAAAATAATTTATTAAACTGCAAACATTGCAGAAACGTAATAGATGTTGCTTGTAAAATGAAAACATTCTGAGTAGCATGAGCTGAAGCACGGATACACTTATAATTTTATATAACCCATTTATGTTTATTTAGTGGTCTAATTGACCAAATTACTTATTTAAATTAATTATACTTTTTATGTAAGGTCTGGTTGTGATGAAAAAGTTAATGTCACTTGCGGGATTCGAACCCGCGACCTTCGGCGCAATACGCCGCTGCTTTGACCAATTGATCGATTATGATCCACTCGGACACCAACTCCCTATCAAAATCTACAATCTTTCGAATTTTCCCATTTTTTGCCATTTTATATAACTTTTTTCAGTTATTGATAACATCAATGCTATCAAATGATTTTTTTTCACTGGATTTCACTTTTTCTGCACCACTGGATTTCAAAATTTGCTGTTATCATATTCGAAGTATTCGTTTAACCGTTCATCAAATTCACGAAGAATGAAAACCAAATTTCAGTTAAATTTTTTTCCAGGGAGGGCTAAATTTTGTCGTGAGATCTAGAAGGCAACTCGATCTAAACTGGGAAAAAACTAATAAGGCTCTAATTCGGTAGTTATCAGAAATGGACAACGCGATTATATTTTACATATGTGTATTAATTAACCTTACACATTAACATATAATAAAAAACCAGATAGCGTGGAGGCAATATGTGCCGGGGACCTAGAAGGCATGTCGATTCTAACATGAAAAAACCTACAAAAAACTATAAATCGTTAGGTAATGGCCGGTGGATTAATCTGTATTACTTTCCTTTTAATGCTTACTGAATATCAATGTATATCGAAGTGTAATAAAGAACCGGATGCTATAGCGGCTAATATGTGTCAAGATCTAGAAGGCATGTTGATCTAACCTGAAAAATAAATTTTAGAAGGCTATAATTTGGTACTTAGTGACCACTGAATAAACTACAATAATTTCATTTATGTGAACATAGCAAGCATTAAGTTTAATACAATTTGATATGACCTGCCTCCTTACAAAAAAGGAAGCAAAAATTAATATAAAAATAAAATGACGTTTGGAGCATAGTGGAGGAAACATGGAGTCAAACAATCTGGGATTATTTGCCTTTACAAAGATGAACACAGCCATCTGAATTGACCTATTCTTCTCCATCCTCCCTGAAAATTTTTCTTCCGCCTCACAAATCTTGTGGCCAATGTCGGCTTTCGCACTTCGAAAGTTTGAGTTTTTGAAAATGTGGCGTTTTAGTCTTTATAATTTGGGAACCTTGTATATACCGAGAGAGACAAAATAATGTCACTAATAATATTTTTAATTATCTCTTAGACAATTTTCCATTGATTATCTCAAAACAATATTTGGTCCCTTTTAAAGGATTCAAAGTAAATAAAAGACAGATAAAATGAAACTGTGTTTACAATTGGATTTTGTTGGATAAATCATTGAATATTTTGTATCTTCTTTGTAGATTTTTCTGTACGGAAAGGCTACTTTCCAACGTTCCGGTGGGTTGATTATTTTAAGTGGTACCATTTTTTAATTTAAAATTTGTTTGAGAGATGGTTTTAAGTGATACAGATCCGACTAGAATATAACACTGTGGAAGATGGAAGGAGTTAAGCGTTTGTGGCCAGCGTGTTACCAGAAATGATAGCAATGATAAATGATTGAGTGAGTGTGGTGTTCAATCCTTTTTAAAAAGATAGTTCCTACTCACAGTAAGTTGTTTTGCAACGATCCGGATTTCGAGCCTTTTAGCTCATCATCAGATTGAAGGACATCCACAACCACGTCTCTCGACATGAATTGCCAAAGTGAACCCGCTGATACCTCCGCCAACGCGACGTTTCAATTAGCAGCTGATTTGTTTAATGGCGCTCAATTTGAACGTGCGAAACGCGGAAATTATAACACAAATAAATATTATACTAGTAAATACTTAATATTATTAAATTACTATAAAAATAATAACAATTAAAATAATTAGTTTAATTATTTGGATGTTTGATATTATTTATGTACATATTTAAAATGGGAGGTAGATCAAAATCTGTTATATTATTAATGCATTTATCACCATGTTCAATTTTACATTTTTTAATTTCAAATTTCTCAAACCAATCTAGTTCTTTCCCTTTGTTGAAACTATGTAACACTCTTGTATTTAAATTTGAATTGAAATTATGTTTTGTTTCTTTTAGATGGTCCTTAAATTCCGAAAATTTGCTCGATTTAGGCAAGTGTTCTTTTACTCTTGTTTTTATTTCTCTACCGCTTTGTCCTATATATTTAATATCACAATCATTACAATTGAGTTGGTAAACCCCACTTTTTGCCAAGTTGTCTACTTTGTCTTTAGGTTTTGAGAGGATGTTTTTAAGTGAACCCGTACTTCTAAAAGCTATTCTAAAACCTTCTTGTTTAAAAATTTTACTAACTTTTTCCGATAATTCACCAATGTATGGCAAACAACGGAAACCTAATGATTCATTTGTGGTGGGGTGGCTGAGTCCTATTGTTGATTCGTTTAAAGTTAATTTTTTTATTCTTTTAACTAGCAACCTATCAATAAATATTTCTTGATACCCGTTGTTTTTTGCTAAGGTTTTAATAGTTTTTAATTCTTTTTTATAGTTATCAGGTGTTAGCGGAAGTTTTAACATCCGGTCTATGAGCCAAATGAAACCAGCAGCCTTTTGGGACCATGGGTGGGAAGAATCCGCTGGTATCATAGTGTCTGTAGTTGTGGGTTTTCTCTATACGTCTATTTCTATTAGGCTGTTTATTATAGACAGTTTTAGGTCTAAAAAGTTCAAACAACCATCTTTGCCAATTTCCAATGTAAAATTTATATTACGGTGTAGAGAATTAATTAGTTGGAGGAATTCATTGGGAGCCTCTAATGTTCCCGACCATATGCATAAAATATCGTCTACCTAGCGTTTCCAGAAATGAACAGATTTAATTAATTTGTTCTTTGATTTGAAAAGATTTTTTTCGAAATTATCCATGAATATTTCAGCACAAAGTGGGGATAATGGAGACCCCGTGGGTAACCCTTTCATTTCGTAAAATTTATTATTGAATTTACTTTTTTATTGCGTGTTAATATTTCAAGAACAACTGTCCGAAGGGTCTTCCATCGTGTGACATCTCAAAGAGATGATCGTTTTATTGTTTCGAATGTACTCCGTAATCGAAATTCTACCGCTGTTGAGATCAAGCAACGACTTGAAAAAGCTAGAACTGTCATTGTTAATTTGTTAAGCTGGACTACTTCCACTGGTCCAGAACTTCTCGGTTTAGTTTCGCGAGAATTGGCCTGAGCAACTTGGACTAAAATATTTTTTTTCGGATGAGCCAAGGATTTGTTCGAGATCATCTGACCACCGAGGACTTCTGAGGGTTTGGAGAATAACAAGAGAGGGAAATATCTCTACAACATTTTCACTCCGGAGAAGCCATGGAGATAGTGGTGTTATGGTTTGAGCAGGCATTTATTTCTATGGAAGGGCGCGCAAACTTGATCTTAATCGAGCTACTCTCCACAGTTCCAGTGGTTCAATTTTTTTAAATGGTACCATTTTTAAGTTTAAAATTTTTTTGACTGATGATTCTAAGTGACACGGCTAGAAACATAGTAATGTTGGAAGATGGAAGAAGTCGAGCGTATATGGCCAGGCTGCTTAAAATTCCCAGAACAACTGTCCAAAGTCCAGAACTACTGGAGGTAACTCAAAAAGGCATGGATCAGGTCTTCATCCTGTCACAACTGAACGATATGATAGTTTTACCGTTTTTAATGTACTCCGTAATCGAAATTCTACCGCTGTTGAGATCAAGCAACGACTTCAATAATTAGAAATGTTAATGTAGCTTTAGGCAATGTAAGTCCAAGACTTTTTGGATTAAGAGCAAGAAGGCCTGCAACTGGTCCAGAACTTGTGACTAACGTCTGAAGGCACAGAAAATCTCGGTTAAGTTTTGCATGACATCAATCGGTCTGAGCAAGATTGGACCGAAATCTGGTTTTCGGATGAGTCAAGGTTTTGTTCGATGACTTCTGACAGCAGAGAGAGGGTTTGGGGAAGAACAGGAGACGGGGTATATCTCGGGAACATTTTCTCATAGAGGTGGTCAGAAATATCCACTAAACAAAAAAAAAATAAAAATTATAACAGTTGCAAATATTTACTTTAAACAAAAATGAGGGTGGTCAATTTGTTTCTCTCTGAGTGTGGTCTTTATATTTATTATTTTATTAGTAATTATGTGTAATATATTTTATAGGAGATAATGGGTTTTGGTCTGCGAGTCGGTGAACTAATGTTGAACCGGCACACGACCAGTTATTGGGTCTGTTTCCACTCGCGGGTTTTCCTTGAATTATATGTGTAAAATATATGTTTCCAATGGAAGGCTAATTATACAAAAGTGTATTTTTTATGTAGAAAATACTACTGTGTACGTTAATCAACAATGTCGAATCAAATTTTTTCTTTATTTCAGTGTCGATGCGCGTAACATGACGGTGGAAGCGGGACGGCACTGGTCCGAAGAGGCAGCCCTCGGTGGAAGGGCGTTCTTCCAGGCGTCGGTCGCACCCGCTAGGCTGACGATCGAAAACGTCAAAGACGCCGATGCCGGTGTCTACAGGTGCAGAGTCGACTTTAGAAAATCCCCGACGAGGAACACAAAGGTCAACCTCACCGTTATACGTAAGTACAGGCAGGCTATTCATCTCTTTGCTACACCCAAAGATTGGAGGGGAACAATTACTGTTTGAAAGGAAGGTCGGTTGAACACCTTGGAGGAGTTAGTGTTGAAACTATTGCTTTTTATTGAACTAATATTAAATTTTGGGATATCTATTTCCCATTATTGTATGAAGAGAATAAGAAGAGAAGTGAAAACGGGAAGGAAAAGGGTAAAGTAATTGGACGGATCGATGCCGTGCGTGGAAAAGTCAAAGCCCCGTTTAACGGAAACGTGATTTAATTAAATAGAATACCCACCGGTCGTAACATAGATAGCTGGACGAAAAGATAAGCCGTTCGACGTGAAGTCATTCCGAAGGAGTCGACATGAAAACTTCCCGAAAGTTATTGTGACATGTGCGGTCCCGATAAAGTTCCGTTGGTGAATTGATTTAGATCATTTCTCTTCTTATTTTATGGAAGTTTGTTTATGCGCGATGAATGGGCGTCGTATTTTTATTCAGATAAAAAATTCGGTTAAAACGAATAGTAAACACAAATAGGACATTTTGATTTTTATTGTTAATAAACCCTTTTCACATTTAAGAATATATCCATAGCGTTTTATTTTTCTACTGTCACGGCTTGACCTGAATAGTAACGAGGTTGAGACGGTACGAGCGCATGTGTGTTTTTCTTTCTTCTTTACAAGATTTTCATATACATTTGATTATCAGCCGAAATTTGCATATTTAAAGAGCAGACGTTCTTCTTTCTCAAAACCAACATCACGTAACTTACCTCATTTGGGAAAAAGAATTGCGTTTCTTCTGACATATTTCAATGAGGTTAACATAGACGAGATTCTTCAAAAATAGTACAAACCTTACTTGATACAATACCAAAGTCTCTCTCTCTCTCTCTCTCTCTCTCTCTCTCTCTCTCTCTCTCTCTCTCTCTCTCTCTTTCTTTCTCGAGCTATCTATCTATCTGTCTATTTACGTTTTATTTGCCTATAATCCTTTAAAGCCAAATATTTTTGTATGATAATCAATGGAGGATTGACTAAGAGATAATTAAAAATCTTAAGGGTGGCCAGTTTTTTGCCTCCTAGTGTATACAGGGTGTCCTTTTAGAGAGCCAAGCTGAATTTCTCTTGAAACAATGACGCTATAAAAATGAGAAAAAAACGGGTTTAATATTTTTTTAGACTAGTGTCAATTTTCTTCCACTTTTAGGGAAAAAATTGTACAAGGTAATTCTTGCCCAGTTTAACTTCAAAATTTCAAATACGTCGCTATACATCCTGACACATCATTTTAAATGATTTTTTTGCGTTGGAAACAATGGTGCAAGCGGATTATAAATTGGTTCAAATATGAAAAACTTATGGCAAAAAGGTTTTTTAAGAATATTTTTTATCCTTTGCCGCAGTTCTTCAAGAGGGGTTGCGGGGTTATGATTAGCGTAGATATAGTTTTTTAAATGTGTTCACAGAAAATAGTCAAGTAGAGTTAAATCGGTTGACCGATGAAGCAACAGATTGGAGGTTCTATCCACCTAGCCTGGAAGTGACGATTAAAATAATGTCTCACCTGCAAAGAATTTTGTTCTGGGCATCCATCAAGATTGAGAAATATTCTTTGTCTTTCTTGCAGAGGAACATCATCTAATAGAGTTGGTACAACCTCCCTTAAAAAATTGTCTAACTGAATACCATTTAAATTAATTTCGTAGAACTAAGGCCAAATTAATTTATTTCCGAGAAGTTCACACCAAAGGTTGATACTGTGAACCACGTGATGATGACAAGCCTACGAAATTCTAGAAATTTCCTCTGCCCACGTTCGAAAATTCCACCAGTTTAGAATGCCATTAGAGGTGAACTTGGATGCATCTATCCATGGGACGTATGGAAGAACGTTTTCTTCGGCCTCCATAAATCGACATTTGTGGAAGGAACGTAGACTGGACAAGAAGAAAGCGATACGCCTTAAAATTGTAAGTCCGGACTACATCTAATTTTATTTTTTGAAAAACCTAAAACGTTTCCAACATTTCAGAGAAAGGAATTCGGATTTTCGCGAACATAATGTAAAAAATTCGGCACTTCGTCGAAACTATGCTGTCGGTTTCTTGCTGAAGGAACAGCAACGGATCCGTGTCTCCTCATATTGCGAACAACGGGAATAAACGTTTCGTGGTTTAATGTGAGGCGATCAGAAAATGTCTGGGAGTACAACTCGACTGCACGACGCGCAATACTGTCACTGTCAATAAATCAGTCGGACGAAAAATGTGCTTCGGTTGATTTTGAATGGAATACTGAATGTAACGAATAGGTTGTACTGTAAGATTTATTTATTTTCAGGAATTAAAATTTGCTCTCATAATGCGAGTTTAACAAACAATTACAGAATGTAAACAATAAAGGCAATTAATATTTGCTTTATTGGAGAGGCAAATTATAGGAATTAACAAAGAAACAACCGAATTGCGTTTTTTCAAATTTTTTGACCAATTTAAAATCAGATTGAACCTTGTTTTAAGCGTAAAAAATATTTTAAAATAATATGTCTGGAGGGATCGTATTTCCAATTTGGAAGTTGAAATGATTATGCCTTGGGTACTTTTTCATTTCGACCAATACCTTACATAAAGATTAATTAATTGAAGAGATTATTTGGTCAATCGGACCACGAAATATAATGGATTTAATAAACAAATATCTTCACTAAGGCTCTCCGTGGTCATTTCATCTGTCGCCGAGAATCGAATCCTGATTACACAACATTTGAAAAAATGGCAAAAAGGAGAGAAAATTCGAGAGGTGGGTTGAGATGGGAAGTTGGTGTCCGAGTGGGCCGAAGTCACGATAGCTCAAGTGGTAGAGCAGCGGCGTATCAAGCTGAAGATCATGGGTTCGAATCCCGCTCGTGCCACTGACTTTTTTATCTCGACCAATACCATACATAAACATTAATTAATTGAAAGAGGTTATTTGGTCAATCGGACCACGAAATCGTATGGATCTAACGTATTACATTGGCCCTCGCTTGTTAGATCGAGCAATGTTATCTAGCCGATTTTTACAAATCTACGTCACTATTTTTCTCGATCTAACAGGCCTGACAGAGTTAACAGGGTAACACAAAGATCGTGAATACCTCTATTGGCTATAGTTTAATGATAACCCGCTAGAAATCCCATTCATAGTAATCTAATAGATCGTAATATTGATAACATAATTGCAAGTTTCAACTACATGTGAAGGCATATATATATATTATGCTATATTAATGCTGCCACAATTCTAAACCAATCCCAAGCAGCTAACTACCTAATTTTAATATAATATAATATAAATGGCTTTCGCTTCATGAAGTTCCACTCTAGCCTTTTGTCTCACCGTACCTTTTCTTTTATTCAACTCACATTCCCTGAATTCTCCATGTTGATCTCCCTGATACCTATTCGCCCTTTAATACCTCTTCATCGTGAGCTGAGGTTTCTTAAAGCCAGAAACACACTTACCCGATGCTACGCCATGCGACGCTACCTGGTGCTACCCGACGCAAATCCAAACTCAGATTTTCCCTAAGGTTGCATGCGGGGGTAGAACATCTACCCGATGCTATGCCACGCTAACCTACACGACGCTCTGCGATTCCCACTGTCCAGATTTTCGTCGGGTCGCATCGAGTACAGTCGAAGACAAAAGAACCGGACACTCATATTTTTATTTAAATTACATGTATTATTGTCGTTATATTAATTACAACATACTTATTTTAATATAAACCAAATTAACTGTGATTAAAAATTAATTAGTTTTTATTTAAAAAATTAATTTTAATGGTTTGGTAGAAAATTAATCAAAACACCGGAATACGATTTTTTGATATAATGAATTTAACTAACAATTTATTGTACTCGCTTCGGCGGTACATATACTAAAATTGGAACAATTTATTACACGGTTTTGCTCATAAAATTTAATTAACAATTTATTTCATAGTTTTGCTCGTAAAATTACACCATTTTGTAATGTCGGGTAGCATCAGAACAGGACACTCATATTTTTTGTAGTTTATTTCAAACTAAGTACATGTAATTTTGTCGTTATATTAATTACAACATGTTATTTTAATGTAAACCAAATTAAACGAGATCAAAAATGCATAAGTTTTTATAAACATTGTTTAATTATGATGGTTAGGAGTAACTTTATTTAAAACAATTAAGTTTAACAAACAATTTATTAGATGGTTGTGCTCATAAAATTTAACTAACAATTTATTACAAGGTTTTGCTCAAAATAGTGCATTAAGAACAAAAGATGCGTTGCGATTGTGATAGTGATTATTGTGATAAACGCTGTGGACTGTACGCGACGTGTGCTTGCGTCGGATAGATGTGCACACCCCACCAAAACGTGGCAAGGCGTCGGGTAGCATCGGGTAGCGTCGCGTGGCGTAGCATCGGGTAAGTGTGTTCCTGGCTTTAGACGTGTTTCTGAGATCAGTCCTGACCGTGGGCGTAATGTGACCTTGTGAAAATAACACTCAAATTTGTAAAGTGTTGACCTAGTTCATCATTTATTATGATTCATTTTAATAAACTCGCTTATAAAGTGAAAAATTTAGTTCCTGTAAGCAAACAGTGTTCCCGCCCAATCGATACCTCGAACGTACGTTGGACACCGCACTTTTAAAAACCGAAAAACAATATCGGCACCGGAAAATGAAACAGGCTCTTTCGTCCTACGCTAATAATACCATTATGTAAACGGGCTACAAGTTGAAACTACGGTAAACGGCCGACCGGTAATCATAATACCGGGAGGATAATAGTTATGAAATATGGGCGATTCTGAAGGGTAAAGTTGTCCAATATGAGCCAAGTGTAGTTTCTTGTTTGGGGAAGACCTGTCTCCGCCCCCGCCCTTGCAAAATGGGCCGGGACCCTCTCTTTAACTCTACCTCAAAACGCCTAATGTAAACTGCACGTGGTCATCCGATCTCAAGTGGAATATTAAAACGGTGATTAGATTTTCCTCTTCAATAATTTTACGATCGATAAATCTCAGATATGCTTTGACACCGACCAGACCTGATGAGATTCTCAAGCACCCCTTGCAAGTCAATTGACTTCCTGTCAGCGAAAACACCTCATAAAATATACTAATCTTTATTACCATTGATTGCAAGTTAATTTTAACTATTGTACCGATAAACAAGCCAAATCACTTATAACAGAACTGAAACTGACTGGATGTCAAAGAACTAGTTGTTAATCTTCTGTGAAAAAATAATATAAATGATAAATAAATGATAAAAATAATGAATAGAAATTACTGCTTTTTCCCCTCTTGTGGACACTATATTTCAAAATATTATGTTTATCATCTAGGGTATTTCTTATGTATAAATAATGATTCTTTGGAGATCGTGAGATGCGGTCTGGTGCGACGTAGGTTTTAGAAAAACATTTTCTTTATCGTGTCTGATGATGATATATGCATGTTATTGATATTTAATTTGATTAATGATATTAGCGTACACAAATACGACACAATAATGGCACATCTGCACAGAAAACAAATACTTTGGTTGAGTATAAAATTTCGAACATTGTACACATTCATTTCTACACATCCTACAGGTATTTGTATAATTTAAACAATGTTTATAAATCCCAGGCCCTGAAGATGATCTCAGTAAAGGTCGAAACGTTAGCATGAAAAAGAAAATGTTTTTCTAAAACCTACGTCACAACAGACCCCATCTCATTATCTCCAAATAATCATAAACTAACGGTCACTAACACACCACACGTGTTTAAATAATTATGGATTATTATTGCGAAATCCACCCTCCCATTTCAGCGAATGGTGTAAAGGAGTGATTGCATTTAGGAGTAAGTGGGTGGATCTAACTCTAAGTTTAAAAATTAAGTGCGTTTTGGAATGAAATGCCATATTCTTTGTCTTCCACTAGACTCTAGGACAGCACGGATGACCTATCACTGTACGTACGTATGTAGTTGCGTATGTGCTTGGAGTTACATAAATTTAGAAAGTATTCTATCAGCTTTGCAATTTTAAATAAAAATTTAAGGTGTGTTAAATTATATTTTGCCTCACGTTCGGGAATTTGTTACGAAGTGAAAGAAGGTTTTAGAAAATTTCTCAAATNCCCATCGATAAAAACCGACCACATGGTTTTTGCACCATAAAATGGCCAATTTCCAATTTTGGAAAAGCATATTTTGTCAGCCGTCGAAGTCAAGTGCTAAGTTAGATTAGCATACCACATTATACATAGAGATTTGAAAAATGAGAATTCATAGAAAAAAAAAAGACCGCCTGGTTTGTGCACGAGAAAATGGCCAAATTTGGAAATGCATATTTTCTCAGCCTTTTATGACATAGACCTGTGCTAGGTCTTATTTTAGAAAATTTTACGTTGAACAAGTTGATATTTTTAAACGTTTTTCTAGTTTCCGTCGTTCATCAGTAAATTCAAATATTCAAACAAATTTTCAACAAAAAAAAAATCTTTTACATTGTTTTTATGAATTAAACTTCTTTTGTATTGTTTTCTATTATTATTGAACAAACCCTTAAAACCACGTTTTTTAACAAAATAAAACAACTAACGATTGTCGCTTCCCTGTGCACATTTTGGAATAAATCTACGGAACGGTAGAGCGTAAAATTTTCGTAAGCATGATGGTTCAAAATTTATTTATTATCTTTTAAATCGGGCGAGAGAAAGAAAGCGTGACAGAGGTCGGTTTTTTCCAAGAGTACGTAAAAGACAACACTTTTTTGCCCAAAAATCGCGAATATCTCGAAAACGGTTGAGAAATCGGGCAATGAGGGAGATGACCAATTGAAAATTTATTAACATTTCCTATAGATTGCAAAATAGCTCCGATCCGGGACGATTTCCGGGCTCACCAGCTCAATTTGATGTTTTCATAAAAAGTGCAAAAATTAACATGTTCCTGAATTTTTTCATTTACAGACGAATAACTGAAGCTAGGAAAACATTTAAAAAAGCCACCTTGTACAGCGAAAATCGTCGTAAATTCTTGTCATAAATAAGACCTAGCTCAGTTACGTGACTTAAAAGAATGGGAAAATTTGCTTTTACAAAGTTGGCCATTTTATCGTGTATAAACTTGGTGGTTGGTTTATTGATTGATTGTGTGTGTGTGTGTGTGTGTGTGTGTGTGTGTGTGTGTGTGTGTGTGTGTGTGTGCGCGTGCGTGCGCGTGTGTAGAGCTCGTTAATCTCGTCATATGCTAAAAAAAATTGGCCCGTCCTAATTCTTTGTTCCAGTCTGCGCTTGCATATTTTCTCAACTTACACGCAAATAGTTGAAATATGAATATGTTTTTGATCTGTGAATTCGTAAAATTCACCTACATACACTAATAATAAGTGTTTACGTGTTGTCCTCTAGAGGATTAAGTTGTTTTGTTTAAGATGTAATCCCTATCCTGCTCCCACCTTTCCTTTACAAAATACATTAATTCTGTTTTTGTCCTGCTCTTGTTCGGTTGCACTCCCCTTACGATTAGTTTCCTATTTTTACACTGTGTTGTAAGTGGCGTGAAACCTTCTCTAACGAAATCCCCAAACTCATTTTACTGCATTCGACCTTCTCTCAAAACGATGTCAGAAGGACCAAGCTTCCTGTGCTTCGTTCAGTCATTCATAGAAAAAGGAAGTGAGTATGTAAATTACATTTACAGACTACCCTCTCCCCGTTATTTGATTACCTTTTCATCCAGAACTTTTCTTTAATTAATTATTATGTATAATTAGCTTTTCTTATTTCCTTTTCTGTTCTCCATTTTTTCTTTTTCTCTTCTTTGTTTATTTTATTTTATTCTATTTTTATCAACGGCATCGGCCGCAACAATAAGAAAGAAACTGATTTTATTCGTAAACATCCGTGATCTCGATTTCGAAAAATTGCACTCTGCACGCATGCACACTACATACATTGACTTTTATCCACACTCCGTAAACTAATTGCGCATGCTCCCCTCGCGCACTGTCTACACGCACACTCCCTAAACTGAATGCGCATGCTCACCTGTCGCATTGATCACATGCACAATCCCTAAACTAAATGCGCATGCTCACTTTTCGCAGTGACTGCACATGCACACTCCCTAAACTAAACGCGCATGCTTACCTTTCGCATTGATTACATGCACACTCCCTAAACTAAATGTGCATGCTCCCCTCTAGCAGTGACCACATGCACACTCCCTAAACTAAATGCACATGCTCACCTTTCGCATTGATCACATGCACACTCCCTAAACTAAACGCGCATGCTTACCTTTCGCATTGATCACATGCACACTTCCTTCACTAAACGCGCATGCTCACCTCTCGCACTGATTACATGCACACTCCCTAAACTAAATGCGCATGCTTCACATTTGCACTTCGCGTTAACGATGCTTTGTTCATTTAAAACGATGACGCCATTTTTTCGGTATCAAGAAAAAACATTATTGTTACACAACGCCGGTTTTTTAAATCGTGAATCTACTCGATTATGACGCATACTGATGGAAGAAAAAGCAATTTGGTTTGGAGTAGTCACGGTGTAATTTAAGTTGTTGTTTCAACCAGTTCAGAATTACATTTTTTTCTTGAAATTTATGCCATTTATGTAAACTTTAATACACTTCATTGGCTGATAAAATTCATCATTTGATCGATTGTGAAATATTGAAAACAAAATGTTGAGTTTGGCTAGATTGCTTTGACTTTTTTACCCTAATCACCTGATTGTGCAGGGTCATGATTTTTGATTCACTTCGTTCTATACCCGTAGTGAAAAATCACGACTGAGTGGAGGGCATGCTTCGGCAAAAAACGTTTACCTGGACGAAAAGAAAATGTAGGAACACACACAATTCCAGTAAATAATTTTTATATAAGAAAACGTTATACCTTACTTTTCTTTTAAGGAAATTTTCGCAATTTTACAATTTTGTACGGACAAATCATTAGTTTTAACATGAGTAGAAAATTTGAAATCAGAAATTTGAGGAGAGGTAAAAAGATTATGTAACTCAAGTTATTGTTACAGTTGAATTTAGTTTTGCAACGTCACTTGAGTTAACAAGAGCATGACCTAATTATATCAAACTCAGTTAATGCGATGAGTGTTAAAAGTTATGAGAGTGATTTAGCGGCTCATTCTGTCCCAGTTAACAGTCCAACTGTCTTCTCTGACTTTTATTGAATACATTTTTAGTACAGTATAAAAAAATTACAGATGTTCTTTTGTAAAAATTTAATATACATATAATGTATATTAATTTAAACTGTTGACGTAAATAATCTTACAGTATAATTTAAAAAAATTAAAACTATAAAGTAATAGTTCTGTGTGATAGTTTTTCTTTTGGTTTCGCTGTTTTTTCATTAATTCTTTTTTTTATGGGCCTTCCATCAATGTCACTCTATCCTCCGGCATTATATCTCACCCGGACCGACCTCTGTATATTCACGGCCACCAATCTTCACCATAAACTAAATCACACCAACAATAAATATCAGGCACACTTCAATATACTGTTCCGTTTCGGTTTCCATTATACAAAAAAAAAAGTTAAATACTCTGTTTTTGGTATAGGATTTTCCGTGGCTTTCCTGTTGCTCTGTGGTTTTTCATCTAATCGCTTGGATTACGATTAAAAAATCGGACTGAACGGAATATATATTTAATTCAGCATTATTATAACGATATTATCTGTTCGTTTCAGATTCGCGGAAGATCCTTCTTATGACGGCGAATCATGCTTTGGCAAATTTCAATCTCCTGCCAAACACCAAATAGTTATTCGGGAACATTACCTTTTATAAACAGGTTTGTCAGCCGAGATGTTCTTTTGTAAAACTGTGAAAACGTCGAGTTACAATTAAGGACTATAATTTACGTCCCGTTTTGGCTCGATTGTTAAAACAAAAACAGTTTTTTGATATTGTCTTAAAGATGATAAAAAAATTGTTTTAAATGATTATTCGGAGATTGTGAGGTGCAGTCTGGTGTGAAGTAGGATTTGGAAAAATATTTTGTTTATCTTGCCAACGTTTCTATTTTTACTGAGATCAACTTCAGGGCCTGGGATTTACAAACATTGTTTAAATTTAACAAATACATGTAGAATGTGAAAAAAAATGAATTTATACAATGCTAGAAATTTTAGATTCAATCAAAGTATTTGTATTCACACAAAGTGTTTGTTTTCTGTGAATGTGTTTCATTATTGTGTTGCCTGTTAAGAGTGCCAGTGAGATATTGATGTTTTATGTGTATATACTTTATTGCATATTATCAATATCAATAACATACATATATAATCATTACATTACACAAAACATGTAATATAACAAATAAAACAATCATTAAATTCCACATATCATACATTTCTAGATAGTCTAATTCTTCAACAATTTGGCTTTCCTTCCCCTAATTATCCCCGTCTATATAATCCTGAAAGGATAATCAGGCCGAACCATTACCAACTTTTTTCGGATCCTTTCATGTCAAAGAAGTGGACTACTCACATTTCTATCCCAACTTCCTTCCCCACCCATTCATAATCCAACGTATATAAACATAAAACATTAATATATCACTGGCACGCTTAACACCACACCCAATAATGACACACCTACACAGAAAACAAACACATTGAGTGAGTACAAATACTTTGAGTATAAAATTTCTAGCATTGTATAAATTCATTTTTCCACATTTTACATGTATTTGTATAATTTAAACAATGTTTATAAATCCCAGGCCTGAAGATGATCTCAATAAATATCGAAACGTTGGCACGATAAAGAAAATGTTTTTTCTAAAATCTACGTCACACCAACCGCATATCAAGATCTCCGAATAATCATTAACACACGTTAATAATCAGATTCAAATTCGTAAGGAAAAATCCTTAACTGAATACGTTTACCATAAAAAGTACATCAGTATTAATGTCGAACGATACATTTAACAAAATAAGGATTTATGGCAAGCGTTTTACAAAATTGCTGCAATTTTGTGAGTTAGAAAACAGAAAAAAGCACAGAATATGTTTTTTAAAAGTATTTTTCATATTAAACTAAAACTATTTTTGCGTAGAATAAAACTGAATCCATTAGATAACAAGTTTTAAAAGAATTTCCTATAATTTCATGAATGGTACGAATCATATGTTTTGATGACATTTTCATGTTTTATTGACGTCGAAATCATTCCGGTCAGAAGGAAAAGTGAAAACGCTGGAATGATGCATTTTTTTTAATATGATATTTATTTTAAACTATCACCTTTCAAGCACCGAATGAAAACTGTCCGTTATGATTCCGTGCATTAAAAAATGAGTGGGAAAGGAAGTCGGGATAGTAAGACATTTGTGTACGAAGAGTCGGCTTCTTTGATGTGTAAGGAGCAGACAATGGGAAAAAATGGGTAATTGTTCGGCCTGATTATCCTTTCAGGATTATATATGGGATAATTAAGGAAAGGAAAGCCAAATTATTGAAAAATTAGACTATGTAGAAACGTTTAATGAGTGGAATGCGATGATTGTTTTATATGTCATATTATATGTTTTGTGTGATGTGATGATGATGTATGTACCTTATCTATATTGAATTTGACTAATGATATTGGCGTAGCTGCGACTGAGTTTACATGTATCTGTTCTGTAATTGATGCTGTGTTTATCTCTGTTGATATAAACCATTTCTATGAAATTACGTTTATGTTTGTTTTGTTCTGTATGTAATATTTTTGGATTTTTGATGTCGAAATTGTGTTGGTGTTCAAACTGGTGGGTAGTAGTGTTGTAGGATTTTGCTTGGGTTTTTTGTAATCATAGATATGTTGCTTTACTCTCGTGTCCAGATATTGGGATGTAATTCCGATGTAAGTTCCGGACAGTTTAAACAGTTGATTTTGTAGATTACGTCAGATTTATTTGTTATTGGTATGGGATCATTCATTTTAGAAAAAAGTGTTTGGATTGTTTTATAATTTTTGAAAGCTATTTTGTAGTTATCGGACGAGAAAAATGTGTCTAATTTATGTGATTGGCCTTGAATAAATGGCATGGAAATGTATGCTGGTTTGTCTGTATTTGCTAGATTTGACGTATTATTAGCAATAGTGGATGGTGTTAATGTTGAGTTATAGTTGTTGATTATGCTGTTGATTATGTGTTTAGGGTAGTGATTGCTATGGAGGATATGTTTGTATATCTTTATGTTCTTGTGGTGAAATGATCCATGGCTTAGGGTAATAATTCTGTGAAGTAACCCTTTGGCCGTGTTTGTTATTGTATGAAGAGTATAATCAGATTTATTAGTACTTTATTATACTTTGTGTTCAATTTTGGCGCGACTAAAAAATGAAAAACATTATATATAGTTTATAATTCAATATTTTCATGGTCCGCATGACGAATTAATATATTATAATTAATTACGGTTTTAAGTTGAGATAAAAAAGTCAAT
Organism: Cimex lectularius; assembly: GCF_000648675.2. Lineage (NCBI taxonomy): Eukaryota > Metazoa > Arthropoda > Insecta > Hemiptera > Cimicidae > Cimex > Cimex lectularius. The sequence goes on along the minus strand of NW_019392935.1, from coordinate 494,327 downwards.
GGGACGAGCGGGATTCGAAACCACGTTCTTCGGCTAGATACCACGCTGCTCTACCACCTGAGCTATCGTGACCTCGATCCACCCGACACTAACTTCCCATCTCAACCCCACCTTTTGAATTTTTCCTCCTTTTTGCCATTTTTCAATCTCTCAAGTGGTAGAGCAGCGGCGTATCTAGCCGAAGATCGTGGGTTCGAATCCCGCTCGTGACATTGACTTTTTTATCTCAACTAAAAACCTTAATTAATCATAGTTTATAATAGTAAATAATATTTTTATACATTTATTTAATAAAGAAAAAACTGATTCACATCTTCATAAAATATAAAATTTCCTGTGAGCTTTAATTTTTCTAAATGTTTTTCGTTAAAGTTTTGGAGAAAAACTACCATCTCTCAAGTATTAAAGAGAAAATATCCAAGGATCATCTGAATTTAAAGTCTCGACCGCTTGGTCTTCTGAGTCAATATAATATTTCAGAAAACCAATTGTCTGGCAATAAAAGAGGGAAAAATACGATTTCAGGCCACCCTTAGGGAACAGTGTGTGTGTCATTTGTTTGGGTCATTTTCGAACTCGTCCGTTTATGCTTGCAGTGCAGAATACATTTTGCACATCGGGTACAAGAGCTTCTCCAATCCACATCCCTCACCACTATAAACATTTTAGTGTGTAGTTTATTATACTGTTGCACAGTTTTATAGACCCTCAGAATGTAAGATCCGGAGGAGGTAAATTTATAGCCGACTTCCTCCATTTCCAATCACGAAAATTTTAAGAAAGAACGTGTTAAAAATGACGCTTCTTATTTTTCGTTGATCTACTTAAATATTAATCATAAACTTAAATTAGGTAAATGCGTTTTATTGTTAGAATATAATATCTGTTTATAAAATGCTACTTATTTATTGTTGCATTATTATTAATCACATTCTATAAAATAACTGTAATTGTTCAAGATGGCAAAAATTGTAATATAACGGCGAAATAAAATTACATGATTAACTATAAATTTACATCCATTAGAGTTCGTGTTCCGATTGACGAAATAACTTTTTTAAATTAATTAATCTTTATGTAAGGTGTTAGTTGAAATGAAAAACCTAGTGTCACGAGCGGGATTCGAACCCACGACCTTCGGCTTGATACGCCGCTACTCTACCACTTGAGCTATCGTGACTTCGATCCCCACGGGCACTGATTTCCCATCTCAACCCACTTCTCGAATTTTCCCTCCTTTTTGCCATTTTTCAAATATCATGTAATCTATTCTATTCTCGATGACAAATGAAGTAGCCGCGGAGAGCTTTAGTGAAGACTTCATTTTTACTTATTAAATCCATTAGAGTTCGTGGTCCGATTGACCAAATAACTTTTTTCAATTAATTAATCTTTATGTAAGGTATTGGTTGAGATAAATAAAGGAAGGTTGAAAAATGGCAAAAAGGAGGGAAAATTCAAAAGGTGGGGTTGAGATGGGAAGTTAGTGTCAGAGTGGATCGAGGTGGATCGACGTCTCGATAGCTCAAGTGGTAGAGCAGCGGCGTATCAAGCCGAAGATCATGGGTTCGAATCCCGCTCGTGCCATTGACTTTTTTTTATCTCAACTAGAAACTTTAATTAATTGAAAGATATTAATTGGTCAAGCGGACCACGAAAGCTAGTGAATGGAATTCTTTGTTTAGCTGAGTGTCTAGATTAGATATTGAAGCAACTGTCCTGTAATGGCAGGTGTTTCCTAATCGTAAGAGTCCCGAATTGGACGTTTAATTATATTTCATTACATTCCCTTGTTAGACAATTTTATCCATTTTATTATTGTGCGTATTTACAATTTTTCGTGTACTCATTAATTTGAGATATCATACACAATTTCTAAAATCTAAAAGTTTTTATATTTTGTAGTTTTGCTCAGTTGGTCATTGCTCCATCTGTTGAACCGTAACATTTTGAAATGGCCAGAGCTAATATTTTAAGGGATATTTGGTAAACAACCTGATGAAAGATTTTTTTATGGTGTCCATCCTGAGTTTGTGGAACTCCATAATATGTTGATGGGTCGGAAATAAATTTTCTTTTCCACAATAGGCATTTATTTTGTCAGTCGCGTTTCGGTCTAATATAGACCATCTTCAGTGACGTTTTGTGAGGCGCCCAATTTATTAAGTTTTGAACGTTATATCGTACTTGAACTTTATATTATAACTTTATATCTGAGTGTAGATTTCATTTTCTTAGGTTGAGATTTAATCTCTTTGTAAAAGTTGCTGCCATCAGTGTGTCCGCTATAAAGGGGAATTGTGACCAGGGAAAGTGAATTCAGCCGGACTGACAGATTGGATGGAAATGGACCTATCCCGCAATCTTTGTAACGACCGATGAATAAGTAAAACATTCGGATTGCCCTCTACCATATTGGATGAATTTAAACTTTGTGGACCAGAAGGGAATACGGTGAGATGGTGCTAACCCGTTTTAAAAGTGCTTCTCCACTCTTCTCGGCGGCTCGTTTTCACCAGTGCCGGCCCCTTCCTTCCAACCCCTTCCTCAACTTGCCACGAACTTTCAAGTCATATATTATTCACTCGAAAAGAGCCCTCAGATACAAGTCCGAGACACAATTCCTAAGGTGGTTTTACTACTATAATTGCACTGTTGTTCACTTCCACTGTCGAGCAACTTTAACGCCGGAAATAAAGAAAATCTAACAGAGATTTCTCGCTCGTATTTTAGAAGAAAGGCAACCCAGTCGTCTCCGTAATTAATCTCCCGCTTAAAAGGCCTAGTCGTTTCTCGATTCCTTACATTTCGTCTTCTGGAATGCACAGCGACAAAGTTCCGTTATTTTCAACCACGACCCATAAATATAAATTTGAAAAATTAAATACACCTGGAAGAAAATTGAGACAAAATGTTAAATGAAAAAACTTGCGTGGTGAAGATTAAAAGGGTTTTATTTACTGTTAACAAGCATTAAACCCCGTTCGCTAAAAAATGTCAAGTTAAATAAGGCTTTGTTTCACTTTCAGCTTAATATTCTGATAAAATTTAATTTCAATTAATAGAAGGGCTATCGAACTAAAAGAATTTTGAAGAATTTCATAGATAATTATTCAGAAATCGTGAGATGCGGTCTGGTGTGATGTAGGTTTCAGAAAAACATTTTCTTTATCGTGCCAACGTTTCGATCTTTATTGAGNCAATGTTTGTAAATCCCAGGCCCTGAAGATGATCTCAATAAAGATCGAAACGTTGGCACGATAAAGAAAATGTTTTTCTGAAACCTACATCACTCCAGACCTCATCTCACGATTTCTGAATAATTATCGACTAACGGTCACTAATCACCACATAAATTTCATAGATATTGAGATTTTCGCATGAATCTCTAATTTTGTCCCTTGAACAAGTTCGATTGCAGGGGACTCAGGTTGGAATATAGTTTGAACCGGTCCAAGTTTGATAGGATAATTCGGCCATTTTACCTTTAAAAGTATTCCATCCTGGATCTTTCACGTCATATTACTGAAATCTCAGCATTGATTCCTCAGCCGCCAAAGTTTCTAAGTTTCCTGAATAGATCTGTAGTGAATATTAGTTTAGAACAGGGCCTAATATACTGCTTTGTGTCTATCATGGATTGGTTTGAAATTCAAATACACGTCTTTTTCAATTATCCGTAAGCAAAGAATTCTATAAGTTTAGCTTTAGTTGAAATGAAATTACATATCTTACATATCAAACCTTCATTTTGGAACTTGGTCAATCGTAAAGTACTGTCAGAAGCCAAAATTCCAATATTATTTGTCATTCCTCCATATTTGGCATTTGACATTTTCCTTTCTTTTTTGAAAGCGTATTTCAACTACTAGGTTATATGAATTCTCGGATGCCGGTGTTTTTGAAAAAAGCCCATTTGTAAGTACGTCGGGTACGAATGCGGGTCCGCTGGTTTCGAACTCGGGACCTTTACCTTACCGTGATGAGCACCGTGTCAACGCCTAAACCGTTGGAGCCACCGACTCCCCAATAACTAACTAATCTTTGAAGTAAGAGTTTGTGAAATAATTTGGAAAAAACATCGGTAGTAGAATTGGGAGGTATGATCCGAGCTTATGGCGGCTTACCTGGGGATCCAGTTGACCTAAGCAATCTTCCATGTTTGTTGCACGTCTGAAAGCTTGAATGATGAGCATGATCATCTGAACCCCAGTTTTTCCAATCAATTCCTCACAATCACACCAATAATCCGGAGGCATTGTTCCGTTTGGTTATTGAAAGTATCAGTACTGAGAGTTTCGGACTTTTTTGATCGCCACCGCGTATATCTTTGACAGGTTCGGCTTCATTAAGCGTGTAAGTATTAGCTGCATAATGTACAAATTCTAGGCTTAGCTTTGATTATCAATTCAAAATGTTTGGGGTATAAGGAGTTAGGAGCCTCTCATTTTATCGTTTCCGACTTCTTGCTGATTTCGTCTGTCAAACGCTTTTTGCTTTTTCCCATATTCGGAGATCCAGCGGTGAAAAACGCTCAAACTACAAAACTACTGTTTTATGAGATTTCCTCGTGGGATCTGCGGAGTGATTAAAATCTGATTTGTTTGATTCTGATTTTTTGTTCTGTTCCGCAATGTTTTGGTCAGTTAGACGCTTAGAGGATTTTCTCCCATCTTAGCAAAACCGACAGTGAAGAGCGACCAAACTACAAAATTTGTTGTTTTGTTAAATTTTCTCATGGGATCTGCAGGTGATGAACCTCTATTTTGTCGTTTCCGATCATTCTGCTGTATATCCAGACTTTATTGCATTATTTTTCATCGACTTCGAAAAATAGTGTCTGACAGACCAACCTAGCAAAGATATGTGTAGAGATTAGTGACCGTTAATCGATAGTTATTCAGATATCGTGAGATGCGGTCGGGTGTGATATAGGTTTCAGAAAAACATTTTCTTTATCGTGCCAACGTTTCGATCTTT
>NW_019392935.1:470403-489296 GCF_000648675.2 Cimex lectularius | reverse complement strand
ATAAATACTTTGTTTGAATATAAAATATATTTTGCATTGTATAAATTCACTTATCCACATCCTAAATGTATTTGTTAAATGTAAACATTGTTTGTAAATCCCAGGCCCTGAAGATGATCTCAATAAAAGATCGAAACGTTGGCACGATAAAGAAAATGTTTTTCTGAAACCTATATCACACCCGACCGCATCTCACGATATCTGAATAACTAGCAAAGATAAGTAGATCAAAATGATCTGAAACATTGGGCTTTCTCGTGTATTTGCCACACTAGCTATTTTATGTTCAAATCCCGGCATAGCTCATTAAATTTTAATTGATAATAATTTGATTTAAGAAAACACTTTTAATCTGGTTTGCATTCTCATTCGAAACATCCAAAAATAAATAATATTCTATAGATTGATATACCTTGTGCGCGCTTTGTGTTACAAGGCGAATACTAAATTGGTCTAACTTTAGATGATTTCATTGTCTTTTATTTTAGGAAGTTATTTTAAAATATATATATTGACTCATCTTTTAGTTCGCATGAGAAATTAATTCTCCGCTTCAGACCATTTCGGGTTGCAAGATTTATCCATCTCCATTGTAATAACCGAGCCTAGGGGCTGAGATGATCCTTTAACAGGTAGATTTTAAACCGTATGACGTAGAAAAAAGGGGCCTAAGAGGCAATTGGTGCTTTGGCAACGATACAGCAATGTGTTACGTCTCGAGGGTATTACATTTTTTCATCTCCTTTTTCCGGAGAAGGTAATGTTGGATGAAAGTTAATGCCCCTCTGACCCTGGACGTGCAATAGCAGAGAGGCGCCATTGGATTCGGAGTGATATATTGCCCCAAATCCGACCTGGAAAGCCGAGTGTGACATAAAAAATTTTAATTACAAATAAATGGGAGAATCGTATCTCACTGGGTGGAACGATTTCCAGTAGGGCGTCATAATTCAAATTGTTTCACTCCCTTTGAATTATTTTTGTCAGGTGGTTGTGCACGTCGGCGTTCAAAGCCGGTTTTACGAACACAATAAAAACGATTATTACGTTTGGGTATGCCAATTGAAAAGCAATCGGCCGGCCAAATGGGAAAAGTGGTGTCAATGTTTATTGATCAAAAACATTTTATTATTATATAGCATACATTGCAAAAATTGTTCATTCAAGTAACTACAAAATATATATAGCAAAGAATCTATTGTTTTATATCATCTTCTTTTTCCATTTGATAAACATGTATGACTTTTAGTTCGCACCCCAGCGTTTGACAATAATTATCTGTATGTGTGTTGTGTCTGTGTGTGCGCCTGACCAAACCCATATTGCTTTTCAAAGAAGCCAAGCTCACGACCAAAATTTTGATTTGAAATTGACTTAACAAATTGCTTCCCTGGTTTTGCAAACAAAATTTACCTGATCATATTCAAGCAAAATTTACATACCGTTTGCCTTGTAAAAATAATTGTTCACCAGTCATCATTTAAAGATTTCTTTGTTGGATACTTCAACCATCCAATGCTAGGTCTATTGGTTAGACCCCTTTTTCATTTGGTTGGATAGTTTACCGCTTTGTCCAGGGCGACAGATGGCCCTATTTTTTATTATTATTTTTTATTTTGCCCCTTTTTCTTTTGGTTGGACAGTTTTCCGTCTTGTCCAGGGCGAAAGAGGCTCTATTTTTTTATTTTATTTATTTTATTTTTTTTTATTTTGCCCCTTTTTCTTTTGATTGGATAGTTTATCGCTTTGTCCTGGGCGACAGGTGGCCCTATTTTTTATTTTTTTTAAATTATTATTTTTTATTTTGCCCCTTTTTATTTTGGTTGGATAGTTTACCGCTTTGTCCAGGGCGACAGATGGCCCTATTTTTTGTTTTATTTCTTTTTTTTATATTTTATTTTTTATTTTGCCCCTTTTTCTTTTGGTTGGATAGTTTTCCGCCTTGTCCAGGACGACAGATGGCCCTATTTTTTTTATTATTATTTTTTATTTTGCCCCTTTTTCTTTTGGTTGGACAGTTTTCCGTCTTGTCCAGGGCGAAAGATGGCCCTATTTTTTTTAAAAATTTTTTTTAATTATTTTTTTTTATGGACATCTGCTACCAGTTTGTATCAACTTAAACATTGATATTTAATGATCAAGTTTTCATTAAATAATATTATGAAACATTGATATTACTGATACAGGGTGTCAACAACCAGAGTCTCACCACGGTTTTCCTAAAAATTATTCAAAGCATTGCAAAAAAAGTTCAATGGTTTAAAGCAAAAATCATTATCAACTATGGGATTGGGGGCGTCGGTGGCCGCAACGGTTTAGGCGTTGGCACTGGGCTCATCACGGTAAGGTAAAGGTCCCGAGTTCGAATCCAGCGGACCTACAGTCGAACACGACATACTTACAAATGGGCTTTTTTTCAAAAACACTGGAATCCGAAGGTTCATAGTAGTTGGAATACCCTCTTAAAATGAAAGCAAAAAGTTAAATGCCAAATATGGAGGAATGAAAAATAATATCGGAATTTTGGCTTCTGACTGTGCTTTACCTCTGCTGTTGCGGGAAAAAACCTATGGGGTAGGCTAGACGACACCTTGTACTAATACAAGCCCAAATTTATCGATACAATATTTTGGTGTATGTGTGTTATTTGGTTATTTCTTTTATTACATTTTAATTGTAATTAGCTCAAGCTACAATCACAACGCGACAAAAAAAAGAGAGAAACCGAGAGAAAGAGATAAAAACTAACAGAAAAAAATAAGGACCAGTGAAAACAAGAAAAAATGTAGAAACACATTTATTATCACTATTATATGGCATATTTTCGCCTAGAACAAAAGCACGCTTAAACAAGAAATGTTTTTGGGTAATAAATAATTCAGATTTGAAATAGAGCGTGGTAAATTTTTCCACGATTTTCTCGTATAATTTTTGTCTTTTGAAAAAAAATGGATGATATATTTGCCATAGATGCAAGGGTTTAATCATGACGATTTCTCATGAATATGGCGAGATTTGTATTCAACACATCGAGATGATGAACAAATCTTGATTTATACGCGATAATCCATACCCTATGAACATTTAAATTTTTTCTTACTAATTACCTAAAAATAAAAATTTCTTGATTTTCTGATAGATGTTGTGAAACCTGACTTTTGTACTTATTTTGAATGCACATTTGATGTAATTCAATGTTTTCTAACTACATCACCGTCTGTCAGCTCGGTTTCTTCTGCCTCCATGTTTAAGTGACATGTTTCTGGAACAATTCAAATTATAGTTACACCGAAGACAATAATTAAACTGGTATGCATTTAAACGAAAGTTTCGTCGAGTCAAATTTAGAAATTATCTAAACCCGCACGAGCCCAACGTGTTGCGGAAGTGTTGCTCCTTTGTCCCTATTAATACTGCCTAATAAAAACAATTATTAATAATACGACCTTGCGCACAGCGACCAATTTGATCAGTCTATGGTCCAATCTCCATTATTATCTTTAGCTTTTCTTTAAGATATTTTTATCAGAATACGAAGTGTCAAGGGCTGCGATGTGCATCCACTAAGCTTGGATTATACTTTTCCAGAAGCTTTTATAGGTCTTTGTACAAACAAAGGACTCCGCTACTTTTTCTAATTCCTGAAAACATCTGCACAAGCTTGTTTCTATCGCTTTGGTGTTAATATACCTACGGAGTCTGCAGTGTCCAGTAAGCAGTCCTATTATGGCATTGGTCCTAAGTCATAGTCCAAACACTCCGAGGTTTGGTGGTTCTACCATTTCTGCAATGATACTTTAATGATTGTTTTTGCATGCCTCTGTCCTGGAGTACGACCTCATTAAACCGAGAACTTATCCACCTAATGTCTCGCCTACGTTCCTGGCAGTTTGGTATGCCGCAAAATGTTTTAGGGCCGATCGATGGTCTAATCTTTACTTGTCCTGAACGAACTTTCTTTATTAAATTTATCGTTTTCCTCGATGTACTCTTTATGCCCTGGTACCGAAAGAAGGATAATTTTGTTGTTGTTTCAATATCTGACAGAACCGAGGTGCAATCCTAAACAACGTTGGACTTTAATATTGATGAGAAAATTGGGCTTATCGATTTCACTGACCGAGTAGAGGGTTATTTCTTTTAGTGGTAATACCTAGCCTGCTGATCTCATTGGCACAGTGGTCAATCGCCACAGTCTCCGCCTGAAGAACAGTGGCACGTTGCTAAGGTTGATATGAATTCAGTTTATCTATGCATTGGTTCATTTCTATCGATACCAGGAACATATTCGATCTTACGTTAACTTTATAATTTACTTAGATGGCATTAACAAAGCTCCCTTTCTCTTAGCCTGATCTTTGTAGTATTTAAATTTGATTTTTTAAATCTGAATTTTGGGATCATAATCTCGTAGTTGAAATACCCTCGTAAAAAAATTACTCTGGTTGCCCTGGTTCCCAAATTAGATATACATTTAAGTTCCGGTCTTAAAACTTTTCTATCACAAAGAAAATGTCACTAATTAAGTAAACCCTGCAGTTTTATACCCAACGCTGATGACGACGATAAGTCCAAAAGCGCCTGGCAGTCCAGCGAGGGTAGATAATCTAATCATGATCAGTAACGATCAAATTACAAAATTATTTTCATACTTATTTATCACGATTTTTCCTCCTCTCTGTCCTGTGATAAGAAATGTTAATACAACGTAATCGATGGAAAACGAGTAAAAATTAATAGCATGTCAGTCCAATTTTTGATATCTACTTAACACTCTCAATTGCAACAAAATTACTTGATACTTTAAATTCTCGAATCAGTCAAATATCAATTAAGCTAACGCAAATATTACCTTGATATACACATTGAGAATGCTCAAAAAATAAAATGTTTGTTAGTTTAATTGTTATTATCAAATTATTTGGGCTGTTCTAACACAAAAAATGAGGGTTACAACTAACAAGAATATACAAATAAAGATTCGTGCTTGTTTTTGATTAAACATTACCATTACCAGAAACTCATCAATCAACTTCAGTAAATATTCCACCTCTTTCCTTAAATAGTAATACTCCAAATGTTCATCCAACAAATTTTAACAATTATGCTTATAGTGCACAACATAAAGCTGACATCTTTGCTAACTATTATGAAAATGTTCACCTCGCTAATGCGCATCTTGGTATCCCTTCTTTTACGAGGCAGGTATTGTCCACAACTAAAAAGTATTTTACTACTATTAACAAGCACAGTAATTGCAAATTAACCTGTCCCAGTGAACNTTTTCCCCCTCTGTACTAATATTGAGATATGTTTAAATTAGTTCTTTTTTACTTCAGATCAGGTATATAGGCAGGAAGCCTGAAGCCAGTCTTTTAATTTCTTTGTAAATTCTGTATATATTTTGTAAATAAAAATAAATTTCATTTCATTTCATCAATCAATGCGGCCTGTCATGGATTCTGACATAGGACATACAAAATCATTTCAATTTAATCAGTAACAATGAGAATAATCTAAATAAAAATAACAACGTTCTTTTTGGAATCAGCCAATTTATGGTTCTTTTAATCATGCAAACCGACCCTTGTTAATTAATAGGACAATTATCTTTCAAGGCAAATATAAAATAATGAATCACCATATTAACTACCAGGTTATTCAGATATCGTGAGATGCGGCCGGGATATCACGATATCTGAATAACTATCGATTAATGGTCACTAATCTTTACACTTAACTACCAGGATTAACTTTGGATTAATGTTTAATAATTCGTTGTAAGTAATTTAGACAAGAATGGACGAAGTACACTCCCAGACCGAACCATCATCAGCAGTGACAAACATGATAAAAAAAAAGATGGCATCGTCAGTGGGCTGGGTCATCCGAGAGGCTCTTGCGAGTCAAGAGCACAACAGATGGTCCTCAGAGAACCTGAGCAGGGGATGATTCACCAGATTGAGGATTGGCCATACGCGGTTGACGCACTGGCACCTGTTTTTGGGACAAAGCCACTATGCATAGAGAGGTTGCTCGATACGTCTCACATAATTGTGTTATTCCTTGGCTCCATACATAGAGACATAGAGCGTGTAGACATGGTATTTAAAAATGGTTCTCGAGCACAGCAGAAAACGGTTTCTGGATCCCCTCTCCCGTTTTTTAGAGGACGTGGTGATTTTTTTTTTTTTTTTTTTTCGTTATGAACTATGCATATTAGCCATGTGACAATTCATATATGTGTGTTCAAATTTGGGGGGGGGGGTTATTGTGAAAAAAGGGCCAGAGGCGACGGTGGGAATCGAACCCACGACCGCGGCGTGAGAGTCTCGCATGCTAACCACTCGGCTACCGCGATATTTTACTATAAATAGTTATATTCTATTCAATTAATTCAGGTTTTAAGTTGAGATAAAAAAGTCATTGTCACGAGCGGGATTCGAACCCACGACCTTCGGCTTGATACGCCGCTACTCTTAATTAATTGATTTTAATCAATTAAATTCATTATTATTTATTGATTAAAATGAAGTACACTTCGCTAAATCTGTCCGTGGCCATTTCATTTGTCGCCGAGAATCCAATCCGATTACACGACATTTGAAAAATGGCAAAAAGGAGGGAAAATTCAAAAGGTGAGGTTTAGCTGGGAAGTTAGTGTCCGCTGAGGTCACGATAGCTCAAGTGGTAGAGCAGCGGCGTATCAAGCCGAAGGTCGTGGGTTCGATCCCGCTCGTGACACTGACTTATTTATCTCAACTTAAAACCTTAATTAATTGAATGTTATTAATTGGTCAAGCGGACCACGATAAATAGTGAAGTTATATTCTATGCATTTTGTCATGTGTTTTGTTTGAATGCGTGTATTTATTAGGGTGAGTGGTGGAATATAGTGTCACCAACGCCTCTCCAGCAGTGTGTGTCTAGGGTCGATGGCGGAATATTTATGGAAGTACCTCATCGACCGTAATTTAGGTTAGATTATTAATAATATGTATAGGTCCATGGAATACTCCTCCACTACTCGACGGACTAATCAGAACGAGGGCAATGCACGAATGTATTTATTTGTGCGAGTTATCTTTCAAATTTAAGCAGCAAGTATTAGGCTAGATTATAGATTGCATGCGTTTGGGGCTAAAATGACCTAGCTGTCAATAGCTCCCGTCGGAGCCTAACCCCGTTGGTAGGGAAGCGACGATTTCCTGGGCATTTGGCTTAAGGGCGATACTAGCAACCCAGCCACATAACGGGGTGGGTGAACTCCCTGTTTTATAGACACCTAAGGTCAGCACAACGCGGAGTGACAACCCTTCAGGGTGAAAATCCTAATGGACGAAGTACGTGTTCGTAGCACTGTGGTAGGTTAAAAATCGCCAGTGAGACGCGGAGGCTTTATTACCGTTATTAACCGAAGGTTTTCAACATAAAAATATTTCCTTATAATAAAGTCGGCATTAAAGAATTATCTAATATTATGCAGAAATATCAAATTGAGTAATTAAAGCCTGTATATGATTGATAAATATAACATAAATTGATGTATAAAAATTGATTAGCCGTAAAAGAAACCTGAACTTTTAAATAAAAACTTTGTGTAGATAAGCCGTCGAAAAGGTAAATTCAGTTTTTCTATGTAGGTTATGAAAAAAAAACACTATTTAAAAACATGCTTTTGTAACAACAACGTGTGAGAACGGAACATCCTTTCTGTCGGCATTCCGCTACATTCAAGGCGTAGTAACAGCCAATAAATTTTTGCTCACCAAGTTTCTTCCAGTCTGTATATCGCCGGCGGATTTGTTCCAGTCCCGCAAATCCGACGGGTTTTCGTGGAAAAGCCATTAAGCAGCCTACCGTCCTGTATCCAGTCGGATTGGACGCCCAAAGAGAAATGTCCAAGAAAATCGATTTTAATTTGTTTTCGTATTGTACGAGTTTATATTTCGATTTTATTAATTTAAAATCTTCTTAGGTTCGACGACAATAATCAAAGAGGAAATACATCACGTATTCGGGTAATTTATGAATAGAGGGGTGTGCGCCCGATCCATCATGGTATAAGTTGTCTCGATGCAGCTGACGTCCTTTCCACTTTATTTATCACATAACATGGCATCGATATATCTCCGAGATATTGGTAGAATTCGTTATCCTCACCGTTCCGCCCGACAGCGACAGCCGCCGATTTCAAGCAGAAGCAATTCCACCTTTTTCACGAACACGTCCTGCCACCACTTGGACTTGTGTTAGTTATTTATGTAAACACAATCATAAACCAAATCGCGTAATAGAAATTCTCTCTTTGTAATAAATTTTAATACAAGTTAAAAAATTAGACTAAAATTTTCTTTTCGGTTATACGCAAATACCCAAACAAAACACCAACATTTTGCGAAATTACAATGTACAGATTTGATATGTATCAGCCACACCATACATCAAAAGTCAGTACCCAGTTTCTTCATTTAGCTTATTATAAATTCACAAGAATAATAAATTTGAAAATCTACTTAAATGATGAAAATTCTGGTTACAAAAATCATTTCCAAATTAATAGTATCAATCGATTGACAACACGTCATCACTACAACACACAGAAAGCACTTTTACCTCCAGCGTGTTATCTTATTCTATAAAGCCGATAAATTAATAAAACCCGACAATTCTAAATTACACTAATAATCTTGACATTAATAATATTCCTACATTTAGATCTAAATGTCAAAATGAATGTTTATCAATTAATTAATCTTTATGTGAGGTATTGGTTGAGATAAAAAAGTCAGTGTCACGAGCGGGATTCGAACCCACGACCTTCGGCTAAATACGCCACTGTTCACTTGAGTGGCTTCGATCCACTCGGAAACCAACATCCGGAAGCCCTTACATAAAGATTAATTAATTGAAAGAGGTCATTTATTACGAAATCTAATGGAATTAATGTTTATCTGATAGATACACAATTATTATTAAAATATCTATATTAGGTGGACTAGTAGTTTCAATATAAACTCTTTTTTCTGATAAATTTAACCCGTTTCAGTTTCGGGCTAGCGCTTTCCGACTTGAGTGTAACCATATTTAATTTCAAATGAACACTTTTTAACTTCAACTTAGCCCGCGTTAACTTCAAATTAACTTTTTTATGGTTTCAAGTAAGAAATTAAGAACCAAACAGGTGCCCGTCTATCCCAGATCAGAAAAACGATCATTCAGAGGTGTAAATTCTTTATAATTATTATTTTTGATATACAGGTGGTCAACCTACTACGGTCTCTCTTGTTTAAAAATGTGTAGAGATTAGTGACCGTTAATCGATAGTTATTCAGATATCGTGAGATGCGGTCGGGTGTGATGTAGGTTTCAGAAAAACATTTTCTTTATCGTGCCAACGTTTCGATCTTTATTGAGATCATCTTCAGGGCTCAAAGTGTTTGTCTTCTGTGTAATTTTGCCATTCTTGCGGGGCGTGTTGAGAGTGCCAAACACCAGAATTAACGACATACATAAAGCCACAATAAATTTCAAACGAAACATTTTAAACATAGAAATCACCACGAGCATCAAAAACATTAAGACATTAACAAAAAAAAAAGGGCACTCTCAACACGACACGCAAGAATGGCACAATTACACAGAAGAAACAAACACTTTGAGCCCTGAAGATGATCTCAATAAAGATCGAAACGTTAGCACGATAAATAAAATGTTTTTCTGAAACCTACATCACACCAGACCGCATCTCATGATTTCTGAATAATTATCGATTAACGGTCACTAACCACCACACTAAACAATATTATTAATCTCAATCTAAAGGAAAAAAAGAAAGAAGAAGACCACACAGTCTTTCCAAAGTTAAAAGTAGAGCTAACTGGAAAAACCGTATATTTTTCAGGTTGAGAAAATCAGGGGCGCACTTTGACAAGTTTTCATCCTGTATATATTGATTATATCCTTATATATTGCTGCATATATTGCTTCAAGTTTACCTGTTTTATCTTCAATGTAACATTTTATACTTTCATATCAATCCTTTTCTTAAAACATTAAAAACTTAGTGAGATGATAAATAAGTAAATGCTAAATATACAGTAAAATTCCTGTATATTTTTTATATATCAAATAATTGGGCCCTTGGAAGACCATATGAAAATTACAATATCACAATTAAAATTAAAAATTACACAATACTAAATGTATGAAATAAATATTGGGTTGTCCGGAAAATAATGCAGGATTTTAAGTTTTCATTAAAAAAAATCTATATAAAATATTCTGTTTACGTTTACAGGATTACTCATTTGTATGAATGTCAACACTTATTAATCCTCTTCCAAATGATATTGTTTGTTTACCTCTGTAGCATTCCGCTACTTGGAAATAATTCAGTCATCCTTATAATGTCAAAGCGAGAATTTCGTACGATTTTCTTTTACGAGTTTAAACTCGGCCGAAGCGGAGCCCAAACGGCTAGAAACATTAACCAAGTCTGGGGCGAGGGTTGTGTTAATGAGTGCACTGTGCAAAGGTGGTTTAAAAAATTTCGGGAGGGAGATTTCAGCCTTGAAGATGAAGAAGGTCGTGGAAGGCCTTCCTCTCTTAATGATGATGTTCTGCGATCAGTGGTGGAAGAAAACCCCAAAACAACTGTTCGAGAACTTGCAGAGCAACTCAAAGTCAGTAAAACGACCGTCGCTGACCACCTCAAGGCGATTGGAAAAGTGAAAAAACTCGAAAATTGGGTTCCACACTCATTAAACGATCGCCAAAAAAATCAGCGCTTTGATGTTTGTGCATCACTTCTTTGTCGAAACAAAAATGACCCATTTCTGGCCAGAATTGTTACATGTGACGAAAAGTGGATTCTGGACAGTGGCTCGACAAAGGAGAAGCTCCAATACATTTTCCAAAGCCCCCAACTCATCAAAAAAAGGTAATGGTTACGGTATGGTGGGCTTCATTTGGTTTAATACACTACAGCTTCTTAAATCCTGGCGAAACCATCAATGCTGAATCATACTGTAACCAAATTAATACCATGCATCAGAAATTGGCAGTAATGAAGCCCTCTTTGGTCAATCGGAAAGGGCCCATTTTGTTGCATGACAACGCTCGACCACATGTGTCACGTGTAACGTCACAAAAATTATTGGAGCTTGGCTATGAAACTTTGCCTCACCCACCCTACTCTCCGGACCTCTCGCCTACTGACTACCATTTTTTTAGACACCTGGACCACTACTTACAACACATAATATTCAAAAATCAAACGGAACTGGAAAATGCATTTATTGACTTTATCAATTCTAAAAATTCTGAATTATACTCAGACGGAATTAATAAGTTACCAACACGTTGGGAGAAATGTATTGAGAGTATGGGAAATTATTTTGATTAAAGAACATTGCTTTAAAGTAACTAGTTTCTTTTTTTTTGTTTAATACCAAAATCCTGCATTATTTTCCGGACAACCCAATAGTTTTCATGGTAATTCGCGGTTATTTTTAATATACTCGATTAACTATACACAATTTTTTCGAAATGAAAAATTGTGTCACAGGCGGGAATCGAACCCACGTCTTTCGGCTCAGTACGCCGCTGCTCTACCAAGTTTGTGGTAGGGCGATCGAAGTCACCGTAGCTCAAGTTGTTGAGCAGCGGCGTATTGAGCCGAAAGTAGTGGGTTCGATTCCCGCCTGTGATACAAATTTTTCATTTCGAAAAAATTGTGTATAATTAATTAAGTATTTATATAATTAAGCATAAGCTGATAAAATAATTGAAAAGTTAGTATTATTTTATGTATGTTAAAATATACAATAATAGGGCTCTTTTTATTTTTTTAAGGGCCAGCAAACTGCATTTGTCATGATCAGTCCTCAATTCTTTCCTGTCTTTCTCTCGTTTAAATTTATCTAATTTCTTTTCATGACGTTTTAGTCAAGTTGTGATGTTATATTACATAATCGTAGCCGATTCTCTTTTATCTTTATCCTATTACTAGCCTTTCTATACTTAAAAAGACCACTGTGAATAAAACAACACCAAGAACAAACACATACAGAAAAAAGACAAACCTTAATAGTCCGGTTAGTATTTGCTATAACCCATAGAACTTCGAACTAATCGAGGTATTCAGTGATAAACCCTGGATTCACGATAAGCAATTACAATTGGGCTCTTAAACACGATATGAAAGTTAAATATACTTAAAATTAAAAATTAAATTAAATAAAACATAAAAAAAGTATTCTTCTTTAAATGACAGATATTGTTGTTTTAAACAGCCTAATTATTTTATATGTAAAAAGTCACATTAAAAGAAGAGTCATTTGTTTTCTGTATATAATTTTACATAACGTTTAATGTTAATCGTAATTAATTTTCATGGAGTATTTTTGATAAGCACTGATTTTAATTTTTTTTTATTTGGTTTAAAATTTAATGAAGAAATTTTTATTTTGTATTTTATCATCTCCGAAGTTTTTTTAATGCTTTAAAGAAAGGATTTGTTTGAAATTAAAAAGGGTTAACTTGAAGTTAAAAAAGTTTATTTGAAATTACAAAACGGTAATTTAAAGATAAAAAGGGTTAATTTTACGGATAAAAAGCAATGTACAGGGTGGTTCGCTTTGATATGCAAAAGAAAGAATTGACTGATCGTAGACAGTAAATGGAGTTCAATGCAGCAAAAACGCCTAAAAAGCATTTATTTCGAAAGCTTATTAAAATACGAAATTTTTGTGAAATCGACAATCGTCCAGATGTTTTGAAAAATAGTAGTGAATTTTTCAAATCCTTCTAAGTTCTTTTAATGCTTACATTTTACACTTTTGTACTTGCGAAACCATTGGTTGTACACTGAAATGGTTCATTATATGATTAATTCTACAGGCAATTTAACCATGATTTTAAAATCAATCCCAATTTTGATGAAAAATGCATGAGTAACATATCCATGTTTTTTTCTGAAACACATTTTAAAAATCATTAATTAAAAATTACCCTTAAAATCCGTTTACTCAATAGAGTAAAACAAAAACGTTTGTACGGCGATTTATGAACTCCATTTATTGTCTAATATCAGGAATTTTTTTTTTTTGCATCTCACAATCAGACTTAACCTCCCAATATAACACTTACAAGTAGAGGTGACAAACATGGGATCACAGATTTCAATGAATTTTTTTTTTGCTGGTACTAGGTCGAAAATCAAATATGAATCCCTACATCGCTCGATTACAATACCAATCTCACTCGAATCATAAATAAACTACCTATTGAAACACAAATTTTCTTTCCCTAGCAAAGTAAGTGAAAGTAATTTTTTTAGTGGTAACAAATTTGTGGGTAAATAAAAAAATATTTTTTTTAATCTCATGTCTTCGATTTTCTGTTTTGCAAAAATCACAAGAACAGTGATAACTTTAAAACGACTACACTGAATTACATACAACTTATTCATAGATTAGTATATAATAAATTACATCTCTTAGTGCAAATTTAATCTTCGTAGATTAATGAGGTCCAGAGAAGAACTAAAAATAAAACGTTTGAGTAGTGTTACGGTCTGAAGATGTTTTCAGCAATAAAAAGACGGTTGGAACGAGGAACCAACATAATATTTCAAGGCTTACCTTTTTATCCTTTATTGCGGAATCGTCCAGCGCTGTTATACCGCTCGCTCAGACCTGAAGATTGGCTCGGCCTGGTCCCTCTGCGTCTGAAAACAGATTCCTGGGTCCTGGCTCGATCTGAATCCAACCAACCCTTGAAAATTGAGAGAGTCGGGTGTTTTAGTGAACACAGTCTCGAACAAGTAGAAAACAAAGTTGGAGAAATGGAGTAAAAACGTGGTGCTGCAAACGATAAATTGCAGGCAACAACAAGGAGGCAGTATGCCTAAACAACAAGTTTTTGCTGATATCATCGTGTCATCGTGTTTTTCCCAACTGAAAATGATAACAGCCTAAGTTTGTTGCTATCGGCTTAAAGAAGAATAAGACAGCTTTCACAGTTATAAAAACATTATATTTAAGTAAGGAACCAAAAGTCATTACATAATTTATTTATGTTTTAGTAGTCATTCGACCAAGTTACTTCTTTCAATTAATTATTCTTTTTATGCAAAGTCTTGATTGAGATAAAAAGTCAGTGTGAGGAGCGGGATTCGAACCCACGACCTTCGGCTAAATATGCCGCTGCGGTACCACTTGAGTTATCGTGACTTCGATCCACTCCGACACCAACTCCCCATCTCAACCTACAACCGTTCGAATTTTCCCTCTTTTTGCCATTTTTCAAATGTCGTGTAATCAGGATTCGATTCTAAGAGACTTATGAAGTGACCACAGGGAGCTGTTTAGTAAAGTGATACTTAATATTAATACATTTATGTTTTAGTGGTCAATTGACCAAGTCACTTCGTTCAATTGATTATTCTTTTGATGTAAGGTCTTCGATGAGATAAAAAAAGGGTTGATAAAAATGTTAAGATTGAAAAACTGGCAAAAAGACTGAAAATTCGAAAGGTTGTAGGTTGAAATGGGGAGTTGGTGTCCGAGTGGATAGAGGTCATGATAGCTCAAGTGGTAGAGCAGCGGCCTTTTTAGGCGAAGCTCATGGGTTCGAATCCCGCTCGTGACGCTGACTTTTTCATCTCAACCGAGAACTTACATAAAAAGAATAATTAATTGAAAGAAGTAACTTGGTCAATTGACCACTAAAACGTAAATGGGTTATATTTAAGTAGAGTTCAGGGATGTTGTGAATGTTTCAAGTGGAAAATCGAACACCGTCGGGAAAAATTGAACCATGATGATCTAGCCCCGAAATGATTATTTTCGTTTGCAATAAATATTTGTATTTAATCACGTTAACCTGAGCGAAAAAATGAATTTAAAAAAAAGTTTTTAGCTTAATTTTGTAGAACAGCCGTTTTGTTTTCGTAACTTGTTATATAGCGTGTCTAATCCTGTATATTACTTTCTTCTTCTTGATTAAGAAACGAATTGACTGATATATAATAATACGGCAAATTAAATACATACAAAACAAATACAGAAACCTTTCTTTTTAAAAAATATATATTTACTCGGCTTCTAGGGCCTAGTGGCAAAAACGCTAGGACGCGTGTCTAATATTTTTGACCAAATTCCTCTAAAGAAAAATTTCTCTCAAATCGGTGCTCCCACGTTTGATGCCTTCCTTTGAAAGCTTTTTAAAATTAAAATTTATTTATAATATTTGCATACGACAATTGTGTTTTCGTGTAGATTTAAGAAAAAGAGCGATTATCAGCTATGCGTGAGGATTTTATTTATTTTAGTAATATGTGTATGCTCAAAATGTATACAAATTATATTTTATAACCATAAGCGACGGAATTCCAATAAGGAACAGAACGGCCCCGTAATAAAGTGGAATTTAACTGCCGAGCGTAAATCGTTTGTTAAAAGGGGGTTCTTACATTGCAATTGTTACATAACATTAGTGCCGTGCTTATTGCCTCATGCTAACGTCGGCTAGATTTATATTTTGGACAGTCGGGTTAACCAAAGGCCTGCTTGTTGTTAGGATTACCAGCGGCGGAAAAAGAGCATAAAAATAAATATCACGAAGCATTAAGGAGAAATCTCCCGACCGGGCTACCTCTGCTCCTGAGCCGACCCAAACCCCTATTTGCCGATATAACTTAGCCAGTAAGCTAACTTGCGACCGCTAATGGTCACAGACGAAAAATAGCCAGACGTGAGTTCGTGTCTGATTACAAATGTACACGGTTACCTAATTAGATGCATTAACTTTCCGAACAGCCAGAGGGCTGACAGAGGGTTGTAAAACACGCTGATTTCGGTTCCTAACTAGTATTAAAACTTCATAATTAACAATCATGGAGTTATGTTACATTGTCGGAAAACTAGTCCCACATCCCAAATACGTCACACAGCTTGTATTGTTAAGCAAAAAACATAGGCAATTATGTGTTTTTCTCTTTTCTTGTGGCTTTTATTCTCAACAAAAAGTAAATTGTCATACTATTTCAGTTCAGGAAATTAAAAATAACATTGAAAAGATTTGAAAGAAATAGACTGTGAGGTCACCATGCAAGTGTTGTTCGATTTTACCTTCCCTTGGTTCCCTTCTTTCCGGACGACCATGTCTCCCAGAACAAAATAAACATTTTTTTAAAATTAATTAAGGTTTTTAGTTGAGATAAAAAAAGTCAGTGTGGATTCGAACCCACGACCTTCGGCTTGATACGCCACTACTCTACCACTTGAGCTATCTTGACTTAGTTCCACTCAGGCTGACTTTTTTATCTCAACTAAAAACCTTAATTAATTGAATGATATTAATTGGTCAAGCGGACCGCGAAAACTAGTGCATATTTTAAATTTTATATTCACCGTTTAACTCGATATAATTTGATATCAGTTTATTAATTTAAAACTAATTCAAGTTTTTTCCAACAAAAATGTTATGCTTCCTACTTTACTGGAAGAGATTTTTCGTTCTTGTAAGTTTTTATATATCTAAATTTTTTATACCTCATATAATACAATCCTGTATATTATTTACTAATTCTTAACAGACAAACAACACGAGTGATATGCAGTCAAAACCCAGAAAAGAAATCTCACATTTCATTTTATTGCTCTTGGTACTTCTCTGCTTCTGCTATTCTTTATATACATTATATTTCGTGGTCCGATTGACCAAATAATTAATTATTCTTTATGTAAGTTATTGGTTGAAATGAAAAAGTTAGTGTCACGAGCGGGATGGGGGAGGTTGAGATGGGACGTGGGTGTTCGAGTGGATCGAAGTCACGATAGCTCAAGTGGTAAAGAAGCGGCATATTTAGCCGATGGTCGTGGGTTCGAATCCCGCTCGGGACACTAACTTTTTCATTTCAACCAATAACTTACATAAAGATTAATTAATTGAAATTCTTTGTATAGTTTATGTTAACTTAGAATATGATAGTTTTCAAATTAACCTTTTTATCTTAATGTTAACTTTTCTAATGTGAAATTAACGCTTTTTAACATGAATTTAACCTTTTGTAAATTTTAAATTAACTTTTGTAATTGCAAATTATTGCTTTATAACTTCAATTATCGCTTTTTAACTTCACATTAACAGTTTTAATTTCAAAGTAACTTCAATTTTTTTTTTAAATTAACATTTTTACTTCAAATTAATTTTTTTAATTTTATATTAACGGTTCTGACATTCAAATTAATATCTTACAATTAATTAAGGTTTTAGTCGAGATAAAAAAGTCAATGGCAGGAGCGGGATTCGAACCCACGATCTTCGGCTGGGTGGGTTCGAATCCCGCTCGTGCCATTGATGTTTTTATCTCAACTGAAAACCCTAATTAACTGTAAGATATTAATTGGTCAAGCGGACCACGAAACTAGTGAATTCGAATTAATCTTTTATTTTTAATGTCAATTTTCAAATTAATTTTTTTCGAGCAATAAAAAACAAAGAATATGTGTACATGTGTAATATAAACATTTCAAGTAAAATTCCTGTATATTCGCGAATTATTAATAAAAGTTATATATTGTAAAAATAACTACAAAAACAAACGTTTCTTCCATTAATTAGAAAATTAAAAAATATATAATAATTAATCTATAAAATAATTATTCAACATATTAAAAAATTATCGAATTATCAGAAGAATCAGTTGTTTTTATATGTAATTTTACTTAACTCTCAAAGTAAATTGTAATTAATTTTCATGTCGTATTTCAGAAGAACCCATTCTAATTTTTTTTTTAAAGTCTCCAATTTAATGGAGAATCTTTTAGACAAAAAAATCCCAAATATACAGGAATTTTACATCCTTTTTTATGTGAATGGAGTGTCTTTTGACTTTGATTGATTTGAACCCAGGACCTTTCCCTTTCGATGAACAGTCACCGTGTCAACGCTTAACCGCTGCTGACACCGACGCCTCCCTCAATTTGACGTTTCATACCTTCTTTTTAATGCTTTAGAAAAAGGATCCATTTGAAACTTAAAAAAATAATTTGGCATTAAAAGAAGTTAAAAAGCTTACTTTGATGAAAAAGGCTATAAATATGTACACGTGTACACGTGATTTTCACGCAATTAATCAACCTGAAAAAAATCAAACGCGTTTTTGCGCGTAAGCACTACTTTCAAACTTAGAAACAAATAAATACATTTTCTTAGAAAACAAACGAGCCCTGTTAAGTTGACATATCATAATATCATTTTTTCAGTTCTCGGATAGATGAGTCATGTTTCATTCTTAAGTTTTTGAATAATCCGTTCTGATATGTTAATTAGATTTTTGTCAAGCTTGTAAATTATTAATTACAGTTTCAAAGTTCTGGTGAAGCATATTCCTAGAAAGATTCCTTACCTCAATGTGTTTGAACATCATTAACTCCAATTAATTTGAACTTAATCTATAATTTACTTCTTTTTTAATTTTAACGTGGGTTCGCAACAGCAGAGGTGTATAAACACTCAGGGTGCCGGTGATTTTGAAAAATGCCCATTTGTAAGTATTTCGTGTCCCAGCCCTGTATTCGAACCCGGGACCTTTACCTTAGAGTGATGAGCGCCGTGTCAACGCCTAAAGCCAGAAACACACTTACCCGATGCTTCGCCATGCGACGCTACCCGATGCTACCCGACGCAAATCCAAACTCCGATTTTCCATAAGGTTGCATTACCCCCGTGCACATCTACCCGATGCTATGCGACGCAAATCCAAACTCCGATTTTCCATAAGGTTGCATTACCCCCGTGCACATCTACCCGATGCTATGCCACGCTAACCTACCCGACGCTCTGCGATCCCCACTGTCCAGATTTTCGTCGGGTCGCATCGA